>NC_051271.1:407500-555000 GCF_015220745.1 Sebastes umbrosus
TATATATATATATTTATATACACATATATAAATATATATATATTAAAGGGCAACCTAACAATTGGGGGCTCGTCCAAGATCCCGGACGAGCCCCCAATTGTTACGTTCCTCCGTTTAGGGTCCAGGGGATGGAGGGAGTAACAAGAAATGTTTACCCAGGAAGGAGAGAGACTTGCAACAGATGTGTGTAAAAAATAATTATACAATTTATTAACAATAAATGAAAATTGTATTTATGATCTACGAGGAGTAGAAAAATAAAGTTTAGTCTACAGTTACTTAGAATCTGGATAGATGAGCTGTAATCGCTGATAGGCGCTCAAAATAATTAATTTATATATATTTATATAGTTTGTGACGCCACAGATCTGCAGCTTCACGTTGTGTGGATAAATAATACATCACCCCCCTCCTCCCCCCTCCCTTTATCTGTTAGTGATGTTTTACTGATACTTGTATTTTCTTTGTCCGGGTGTTTTGCCCTGTAAAGTATTTTTGAAATGCATTCTGGGTTAAAAGTGGCATTGAATGAACGTTTCCATCCAGGGAAGTCCCACCTCGCCATCGTGCAGCGGGTGAACAACGAGGGCGAGGGCGACCCTTTCTACGAGGTGTTGGGCATCGTCACGCTGGAGGACGTCATCGAGGAAATCATCAAGTCAGAGATCCTCGACGAGACTGACCTCTACAGTATGTATGCGTGCACGCAGACATGCACACAATATGTGAGAGTTTATCTTATGCTCTGTGATTTAAATACACTCTGTGTGTGTGTGTGTGTGTGTGTGTGTGTGTGTGTTCTGTCAGCTGATAACCGTACGAAGCGTCGGGTTTCTCACCACGAGCGGAAGCAGCAGGACTTCTCCATCTTCAAACTGTCAGAGAACGAGATGAAAGTGAACATTTCCCCTCAGCTTCTCCTGGCAACGCACCGCTTCCTGTCCACAGGTAACAGCCAATCAGATCGCTGCTGCGTGACCGGCGTTCTTGTATCTCCAACGAACATCCTCACAGGAAGGAGAGACGAGGGACATCATCCACACTGAGGATCTCATCGACAGTCTCAGTTCTTTAAGGGCCTTTGGTTTAGACATAAGGTGTGGGTTAAGGGTTGTGTTTAAGTTAAAGGAAATGATCATTTCTATATCAGTTTCTCACCCCGTGTTGCCTGGAAGTGTTGAAGAAAACTTTGTTTTTCTCTCAGGCCTCCACAGTGAACAGAGAATCAAAAAACGGATATCAAAATATTCAAAGAAAGGGCTAAAGTGGCATCCTGTTTGTGACCATTTTTAACATTAATATACTCACCTATCAGAGTCCAGAGTGAGACGGAGCATCCTCCTGATTGGTCCGTAAGAACATGTTGTCATCTCTCCTGTCCTCCCTCCCTCCATCAGAGGTGGAGCCCTTCAAACCAGCTCACATCTCAGAGAAGATCCTGTTGAGGCTCATCAAACACCCCAGCGTGGTTGAGGAACTCAAGTTCGATGAGAAGAACAAGCGAGCGTCGCAGCACTTCCTGTTTCAGCGCAACAAACCGGTGGACTACTTCATCCTGGTCCTGCAGGTACAATAAATACTGCAAAGACATGTTGGTCTTCTAGTCCCAGACAGCCGGTCAGCTCACGTGGTGTTTCTGCTTCTTCAGGGTCGAGTCGAGGTGGAGTTCGGTAAGGAGGCGCTGAAGTTTGAGAACGGAGCTTTTTCTTACTTTGGGGTTCCTTCCATCATGCCAGCAGGTACAAACACACACTGAGACACTTTTCTGATGACAAACTGCTCAATGACATTCAAACCAAGCCTCTTTCCTCTCCACTACCCATCTACATCAAACTTAACCTGAATATCGTACAATGGCCTATTCTCCATTTTAATCTTTAAACTGAAAACATAATCTTAATTTAGTCCCTAAAGTGACCGAATGTCCCAAAAAATGCTTGTGTATACATATACGTATATACACGGATACACACTACATTTATTTACCAATAAAATCCAAGTTGTACAGTCAAAAAGAGAAACTGAAAGAATCTACAGTTTGTCAAAGTAAATCACTGCTTGTGTGTGTAAACCTGTGCGGCTGCACTGCAGGCCTGAACGCAGTTTGTCTTTTGTAAATGTGCACTTGAAGAGTGAAAATCCTGATCAGCAGCACTCAAACTCTCCAGAAATCTTCAGTCATGGTATTTAAAGAGGACCTATTATGCTTTTCCCCTTTCCTTTAGTGTGTTATATGGTGTTTTTGTGCATGTAAAAGTTCTGCAAAGTTACAAACCCAAAGTCCACTCCAAAGAGATTTCCTCTCTCCCTCCACAGAAACACTGCTCCATGCCTGAAACACCTTGATTGAAGTCCCGCCTTTTCTTCTGTAACGTGGTGATGTCACCAAGTCACACATTTGCATAATACCAGCTTGTTTTGCACGGCCTCAAACAAAGCTAGTTAGAGCGGAGCTGGGATGGAGTCCGAGGGGTTTGGTTCAGTTGAACAATCACAACAGAGTGGCCCAGCTGACCGATCAGAGCAGGCTGGGCTCTTCAGGAGTAACTGCAGCACAGCTGCTTTATAAGAACAATAACGCATGTAAACACAGTAGATATCCAAAATACAAGTATGCACCTGAACATGAGCACAAGGTCCTCTTTAAACAGCTCTGAACAGCTTCAAATATGTGAAGTCTTCCAGATGGCCGCCCAACCAGAACCCGGTTCTGGTCCAGGTTTCTTCCCCCTAAACGGGGAGTTTTTCCTGGCCACAGCACTCTCCGGTGCAATGCACCTGGTGGGATCTCTTGTTGGGTCCAGCGTAAAATAATGGAAATTTACCGGCAGCAGGGGCGCCAGAAAATGTCTGTTAAAAAACAGAAAAATACTGTCCGTTAATTAACATAAATAAACTGTAAAAAAACAAAAAACAATAATTATCTTTATATAATTAGCCTTTATTACTGTTATATTACAAGAAATATTTTACTTTAAACATATATTTATTGTTAGAATAGTCATACACTGTAAATCTATGACCATTTACATATAAATCACAAATGAAACATGTCATTTTACGTTGCAAAAGCCTAAATTTACATTAACTCAGAAGGATTTTTACAAGAAATATTTTTAGAATTCCATGAAATCCTTTTCTTCTAACATAAATTAATTGTTAAAATAGAGTCATAAACATCTAAAAAACAGAATAATTATCTTTAAAAATGATCAAGAAAAGCTTAAATACAGATAATTACGATTGTGATTACAAAAAATACTGTAAATCTAAGACCATTTACATATAAATCACAAATGACACATGTCATTTTTACATTTTTGTGTATAGAGTACGGTCTAAGACCTGCTCTATATATAACTTCTGTTATGATTTAACGCTATATAAAGATAAATTGAATTGAATTGAAATTGAATTCCATCGCAGCATGGAGAGGAATAAATGAATGGAAGCTTTCAGCTCCAGCGGCTGAGCCCACCTCTGATCAGGAAGAAGGGCAAAATGAAGCAGCATCCCGAGTCTAAATATTCACAGGTTTCTTTTCCTCTTGCAGTCCACAGATCTCCGTCTCGCAGCAGTGGTCTGGACCGCTCTGAGTCCATGCTGTACGGAGGGAGCATGGGCCAGCTGAACGGAGGGGCGAACGTCTACCTGCCAGACTACTCCGTCAGACAGCTCACACACCTGCAGATCATCAAGGTAACACCTGAACGCCTCATGACCTTTCATAGGATTTATCATACAGTATGTCCTTAGACACCGTTTGATAAAAGTGGAGAGAACTTCTACCGCAGACATATATACATAGACGCTGCATTGGACGCTTCAGCCCGTTGCAGCGATACATCAACGTGGGCGCCATATTGGACCTGGCAACACTGGCCTGTAACCCTCTACTAGTGAACGGGGGAGCTGCCGTTTCTCTGGATAAAAAGCACTAACGTTAACGTTAATTTAACGTTCCTCCTCGTAGATCATAAACCCTTTAATATAATAACGACTGGTTGAAACCGGTTGAGAAATGTAGACGTTATAGTGCTTTTTATCCAGAGAAACGGCAGCTCCCCCGTTCACTAGTAGAGGATTATAGGCCGGTCTGGTCAGGTCCACTATGGCGCCCACGTTGACGTCCGATCCACGCGTCTATGTATATATACAGCATGTCTCTTCCACCATAACATCCTTCTAACCCTTAAGTATACCCATAATCCTCTGCTGCTGTGTGTCAGATTACCCGCAGCCACTACCAGAACGCTGTGACGGCCACCCGGATGGACAGCTCTCCTCTGACGCCCGATGCCGACGCCCGTCTGGCGGAAGGCGACACCCCGACCCCAGAGCCCCCGGCCGCAGAGCACGGCGCCACGCCGGAGCACACCACCACCTCCACCACCACCACCACCCTCATGCCCCCACCCAGGGAGACCGGCCGGCCCAGCTCGGCCCGGACCCGAGGACAGCAGTCCAGCGTCCCACACAGCACCTCGCTGCTCAACGAGAAGAACCGCATCGTCCGTGAGTATCCAGAGACAGACAGGAAGTGACACTTCAGATCCATCAGAGGCAGACAAACAACGCCGGCTCCCTCAAATGAGTTTCTCTCTTTTCATTAGAGCAAAATATTCAGAATGAATTGAGTTCAAGAAGCTCATCCTAACAGACGGACGCCGAGTCTGAGAGATAAACAGACTGTATATCAATGAGATGATCAGGAAACAATGGATTCCTATGAGAAGCAGCTGTTAGTGCCACATTAAGGGGAAAGTTAGATTTGAATGGGTTTTGGATGAAGACTAATATTACGCTGTTGAGATTTAGTGGCTAGGGAAGTTTTTAGAAGAATATATGGCGTATATTTTATGCACATGAAATGTACTAGAGCAGGGGTCTCCGACAAGTAGCTCGCTCGCTACCAGTAGCTCGCTACCTGTGTCTGAGTGGCTCACTAAAGGTTACGAGAATATGGAGATAAGTTTGATAACACAAAGTCACATTGTAAAATCAATTCACAGACATCGCGCCCCCTTCTGACACTAAATGATTATTTGCCGACAACTAAACAAGCTGCACTGCTTTCACATTTCATGACATCAGCGACGTGGTAACATTAGGCGATGATGGCAGACCAGCAAGCGTACACCAGGACAATAAAAAGCAAAAAAATATATACTATTTTAATGAAGAATGCGAGCGTGGCAGTCGGTAAAAGATTCAACGTTGAGCGCCACTTCACCAAAATCCACGGCAACTGTTAATGCCGACTTTCCGGCTGGTAGCGGTCTACGAACAGAGAAGGTAAAGGAGCTGAAAACAACGCTTAAAAAAGACGCCAGTCTCTGTTTAACAAACTGAGGAAGAAGAAGGCCAATGCTGCAGCAGAGGCTTCGTTTAGTGGCCAACATCCTAACGAAGCAAAAAGCCCTTCGCCGATGGAGGGATTGTAATAGAAGCAATGACTGCGATGTTATTAAAGGACCATGAAAGTAAGACAGAAATGATGTCTGCTGTCGGCGATGTACAACTTGGCGTCGCTGTGTGTAGCTCTGGGACACTTTCATTTTGTCAAATTAGCTCTCAGAGGGAAAAAAGGTTGGAGACCCCTGGTCTGGAGCAATGCTGGAAAACAGCATAGATGAAAAGAGCAACGCCTCAACACTGTCTCTAAACCACTAATTATTTGAACAGACAAAGTTCATGGATTTTTGTCAGATCAAAATATTTTTAAAATATGAATAAGCTGATTGGTTGTGTGTTGACTGCTATTTCATAAGCACTACTTTACACAGACACATTTAATTCAGATGCAGATTAAATGCTATTGTACAAAAAGCAAAGTTCCCCACAAATATTTCAAAATGAATTCCTACTGTATATATTACTGTAACGTTATGCTAAATGTGTGTTTCACTGCTGCAGACTAGAACTGGAGTCAGTAATCGGTCTTTGAATGCACCGCTGGGAGGGAGAACAGAAACATGAATATTGATGCACCACTGCAGCTTAATTACTTCAAATTCAAAGTGGTGCACCGAATGATGCTCCTCATGGAGACCAGTGGTGTGTGTGTGTGTGTGTGTGTTTGTGTGTGTGTGTGTGTGTACACTATGAACATTGATTATAGCAGAGGAATATTTGTACTTTTTGCTGGTTATAAAAGCTACAGACAGACAGGAAGGACAGAGCTGAACAGCAAATAAAGCAAACTCTACAGGCAAAAATGAATGGGAACCAATGATGGACCCCACCAGTCAGCTTATTACAGAGTTTATTCTTATAGAATATAAATATAATTATATGACCCTAATGGATTCAGTTGGTGAAGCCACTGATGGAAGTGTTACAAAGGTCAAGAACTGTTATTGTAACATTGTGCCGTCAATTTAAAGGGACTGTTTATAACTTTTTAAGCGTATAAATGTAGCGGGTCGGGACACATGCACGCTCGCATGTGGCCGTCGTCCCCGCTCCTCTGCCTGCTTGCCTTCACTCAGACAGAGCGCGCGTTCTCGCGTACTCGCTCCACCTCTCACGTGCATGCTGCTCACTCCACACTGCAGAAGAGTTAGTTTAGCTCTGAGAATATCTAGTGAATGTTCAGTGGACGTTTGTGCTGAAATAACTGCTGCAGCTCCTCCAGACCAACAGAGGTTTCCCGTGTCTTGTGAAGTGACGGGGCTCTGCAGAGAGAAACCTTGTCGTCTCGTTACCGACCGGGTGCCGGTGTCTTCCTGTTCACTCCAGCTGTGGGCGGAGGGAGACGAGTTTCTCGCTGCAGAGCCCCGCTACCTCAGCCTGCGCTGAGCCAGGAGAAGCAAACACAGTATCAGCATTGATTCATGGAGAGACCTTCGTCTGGTCAGCTAACATTACTGCCAAGCAGCTGAAATATAGAGTGATATTGTGCTTTTAGCTGACGTGTGTCTCCTCACTGTTTTGAGCGATGCTCGTTCATGCCCATGTAGAGCGAGGAAGCGCGAGCCCGACGCTGACTTTCGTTGATTTCACGGCCACAGGTGTCGCTGTTAAGAAGCATTTCTGAAAGTTACAAATAGTCCCTTTAATATCAAACTGACATTTTTAAGAAAGTAATTTTTCTGATTTGTTTCCAACAGCAACTATAAGAGGGTATATCTGTGAATGCTCCTCACATTTTAAACGTGGTTATCTGGTGAATCTGGTTGGCAAGGGATGCTACAAAGTGTATATTTTTCATGTATGAATAAGTTTAAGAAAAAAGTTAGATATACATTTGTGGGAAAGTTATTTTACAAAAAGACATTGTAGTCTTAAGTTAGTCTCTCTTTTTTTGGCGTTAAAGGGGACATCACACATACCTGAAGTTCCTACCAACCCACAAACTGTGAAATAAGACGACCTAGTCAGTTTTTTGTGGGCTGTCTAGATCAGAAAATATATGATTCAACAAGCCGTTCAGATTTGGCTCCCCTTCCTATGTCACATGCAGGCTCATCAGAATACCTTTGTAAAGATGCACCACATTTCACTCTCAAGCCAATCAGAGCAGACTGGGCTTTTTAAAGACAGGCGCTAAAACGGAGTGTTTCAGACAGACGGTGAATACAGGTATATATTCAGACAGACAGGATGAGGAAAATAAACATGTTCTAGTAGAAACACAAAATACAAGTATGAACCTGGAAATGAGCATCATATGGGACCTTTGAATTAATGACAACTTGGCAACCAGTTCCAACTCTCTCATGATCCTCAGGTGGGAGACAGACTTTGAAAAACGGGTCAGGAAAAAGGCATAATTTATTGTCATATATGTGTGTGTGTCTTCTGCAGGCAGCAAGTCGGACGGCCAGAAGAGTCCCAGCGATTCAGTGTTTCTCAGGATGGATGAGATCCCGTACATCAAGGAGGACAGATCTGAGGGTGACGCTCACGCTGGTACGACGCGTTACCGTTAACCGCTCTGTTCAGACAAGCAATCTGATTGGTCGGATGGACTCTTTAATATTCCACGGAAAGGATAATGTACAGCGAGCCGGTCATTGTTGTGAAATAAACCCCAACAGGGCCTGAAACGGAGGTCTCTCATCATCCTGAAGGAGTTAATGTCACAACAATGACCCGCTAGCTGTTCATTATCTTGATTATTACACAGCTACTTACTGAAGAAATCAATAATCTGACACAAAAACGGTCCTCCAGAGTCTGACACCAGAGCTGTGTCCATAGCAACGGTCTGTTATACATAGCAACGGTCTGCTACACATAGCAACGGTCTGCTACACGTAGCAACGGTCTGGTATACATAGCAACGGTCTGTTATACATAGCACCGGTCTGTTATACATAGCAACGGTCTGTTATACATAGCAACGGTCTGATACACGTAGCAACGGTCTGATACACGTAGCAACGGTCTGTTATACATAGCAACGGTCTGTTATACATAGCAACGGTCTGATACACGTAGCAACGGTCTGATACACGTAGCAACGGTCTGTTATACATAGCAACGGTCTGTTATACATAGCACCGGTCTGTTATACATAGCAACGGTCTGTTATACTTAGCAATGGTCTGTTATACATAGCACCAGTCTGTTATACATAGCAACGGTCTGTTATACATAGCAACAGTCTGTTATACATAGCAACGGTTTGCTATACATAGCAACGGTCTGTTATACATAGCAATGGTCTGTTATACGTAGCAACGGTCTGTTATACATAGCAACGGTCTGTTATACATAGCAATGGTCTGCTATACTTAACAACGGTCTGTTATATGTAGCAGCGGTCTGTTATACGTAGCAACGGTCTGCTATACGTAGCAACGGTCTGTTATACACAGCAATGGTCTGTTATACATAGCAACGGTCTGTTATACATAGAAACGGTCTGTTATACATAGCAATGGTCTGCTATACTTAACAACGGTCTGTTATACGTAGCAACGGTCTGCTATACGTAGCAACGGTCTGCTATACGTAGCAACGGTCTGCTATACGTAGCAACGGTCTGTTATACATAGCAACGGTTTGTTATACATAGCAGCAGTCTGCTATAAAGAAATAACAAACCGTAGAACGCCGTGATTAACCAATCAGAATCGAGTATCAACAAAGCCGTAACAATTGATGATAATATCCATAAATAACAGTTAATGGTAACAAGCAGTAAAAGTCACTGTGGCTGAACAAAGAAAAGACTTTCTGAATAAGGCACATTCATTATTTATTTTTAAATGAATTCAAATCTTTTCTTGAGCAGCTTTAAAGGTTTCCAGACGTCTTTAGTTTCACTTTGTACCCTAAACTCATACAGGACTTTAATGTCTCCTCCGACTGAGACTAAAGCTGTTCATACTGACCAGGTCATGACTACCTCTCTCTCTCTCTCTCTCTCTCTCTCTCCCTCCCTCTCCCTCTCTCTCTCTCTCTCTCTCTCCCCCCCTCTCTCTCTCTCAGACATGGCCTCTGTTCCCATAGAAACGGACACGTCTCCTTTCATCAGCAGCCTGTCGCTGAGCGGCTCAGAGGACACACTGGGCAAGAAACTCCTGCTCAAACTCAGTCAGTCACACACCACACACACACACACGCACACACGCACGCACACACACACACACACACACACACAGACACACCACTATTCACAAGTCCTTTCTATGCCTCTCTCTCTCTCTCTCTCTCTCTCTCCCTCCCTGCTTTACTTTGATTAACAAACTCAACACACTCTCACAGCCTCCCTCCAGAACCTCCAGAACCTCCAGAACCTCCAGAACCTCCTACTGAAACATACATTAGTGATTTGGACCGGCCCACCAAGAGTTTTTTATTTTGCTCTATAGATGCAAAAGCATAGTTTATAAACCATAAACTACATATAGAGATACAAGTAGATACAAACAACAACAGTTTATAAAGTGGTTGATTGTATTTCCTACGTCACATCACAGAGAACTTCATATCTGATTTATTGCTGTCAGGTAGGTTATTGTTGGAGATGGAACAGATGTGATGTGATCTTATTCAAGCTTCTGTAGGTTGGAAGGCAGGAAGAAAAATACATATAAACATCTAAAACACATGAATGTAGAGTTTGATCAGTGATGTATAATGTCGCTGATTTGTTGTAAATGGCAACTACACACTTTATACATGCAGTCATCTAGTCAAGTTTATATCTAGTTTGATTCACAAATAAATAATCACATTTAAATGTCCGAAAAATTACAACCATGTATTAGGGCCATTGTAGGTAAAAAAAAAAAAATAAAAAATGATGGGGCTGGGTGCAATATTCAGAGAAAAACTTAAAATTTATGAGAAAAAACTTAAATATTCTCTGAGATCAAATTGATAAATTTACGAGAAAAAACTTACAAATTTACCATAAAAAAAACTTTTCCCAAATTTTCTTGTTGTTTTTTTCTCATAAATTCACTATTTTAATTTTGGAAATTCAGAGGTTTTTTTTCTCAGATTATTACCCCCCCTCTCTCTCATACAATGGCCGCAATATATTTCCTGAGTCTTTAAGATGGAGGTGCAAAGTTAGCGTGACCCATAATCAGAATGGACGCAAGTATGAGAATAAATTCCACGTTGAAAAATGAACCGTTGCTTAACTGTCGACGTGTGTCGTCTCTCTCAGGCCACAAGAAGAGGAAAAAATCCCGCGAAGGAGAAAAGACACCAGAGGACATTTCAGAGCAGCCGCTGGTGAAAACCTGACCTGAAGCCTCCATCGCCATCGCCATCACCTGATGGCGCTTTAAGCTGTTCGTACAGACGACGTGGTCGGTGAACTACAGCTATCAGAGTTTTATCTGAACCTGTAGGAGGTTATGAAGTTGGACCCATCACCAGGAAAACACTGAACACCATTTTATAACAGAAAGAAAAAGCTTTGGCAATATGCATTAAACTGTAGCTTCTCATCTTCACAGGTTCCTCATGCCGATGCTTGTATATAACGGAATGACTGTGAATGTAAAATGTTTGTAGAGAAAATCATAGTTTTTATACACTACTGTATATACTCTCCTCATGTGATCACTTCTCCAGCGGAGCTGAAACGGTACCCAGGAAACGGATGGAAGACACCAAAGATGTTGCTGTTTTTGTACATAAAATTGCTCCAGATTGCACATCTCAACAGAACAGAAGTCAACTTTGTGTTCAGGCTTTTGATTTGAAAGGTCGCCTGATTCACGTTGTTTGTTTCCTGCTGATTAGATCTGAACAACAAATATTATTCTTTTTGTCTTTTATTGATGTACAAACAAGACTTTTATATCCAGACCGTGTCTGGATGTTCTTCCCATATCCAAACGCAGATTTGCACACACATCTAATGTGGCCAAAAGTGTGTGGACACCTCGGTTTCTTCCTGGTTTTGGCGGCTAAAGTCCTAAAGGGGACATATCATGCACTTTTTCAGTGCTTATGCACATACATATGCAACACGTTCTCATCCCAACTGGTCACATTCGGACGCTTTGTCACGCCCCTTAGCGTCACTTTAGGATTAGGCCACAAATCCACTTAGTTATGTTTAGGAAAAAACGACATGGTTGGGCTTTAAACCATAAACATATATATATAGACGCCGCATTGACTCCTGGATCGTACGTCAACGTGGGCGCCATATTGGACCTGGCCAGACCGGCCTGTAACCCTCTACTAGTGAACGGGGGAGCATCCGTTTCTCTGTATAAAAAGCACTATAACGTCTATATTTCTCAACCGGTTTCAACCAGTCGTTATCATATTAAAGGGGAACGTAACAATTGGGGGCTCGTCCAAGATCCCGGATGAGCCCCAAATTGTTACGTTCCCCCATTTAGGGTCCAGGGGATGGAGGGAGCAACAAGAAATGTTTACCCAGGAAGGAGAGGGACTGGCAACAGATGTGTGTAAACAATAATTATACAATTTATGATCTATGAGGAGGAACGTTAAGTTAACGTTACCATTCTTTTATTCTTTTCCCAAAGATTTTGGTAGAAAAACTGTTAAATACGTCACAGCTTCCGGTTCCTGGATCAGCCGTCTGTCCTTCCATATGGTGGATTCAATCCATTATTAGGTCATTATTATAAATTAGTACTATCATATTGCATTTTCCTTTAAGCATTTTACACATCATCAACTGTTCAAGTTAACGTTAAGTCTTTACAAAACGTCTGCTTCGGTAACATCAGATCAGAGTTAGCTGACGTTCCTTATTGTTAGATAATCGATATAAGCTAATGTTAGCTTATTGATGTTCATATCTAACATGATATCCTGTTTAAAACATGAAATGTACGATACGTATTAAAAACCATGTGTGTCTAATATTGAAAACAATAAAACTGATGGCATGTCTTGGTTAACAATTAGATTATTTAGTTTTTTATAATTGCTGTATTATCACCATTATTTCAATAAATTCCGATCATAACTAATATTATTATACTAATATTTAATGTTACCATTATTCATTTATGTACTACTAGTTGCCTGTTAATCTGATTGCTCTTATTAGTTAGTACATAATAGTAATATCAGTAGCAGTATTAGCAGTAGCCTATAGACTGAAAGCATGATCGCTAAAACGGAGGAAGACATTTCATTATATATTTTTATATTATATTATACTCTCTACAAGTATTAACCTTAAACAAGGGAGATAAGCCAAAGCTCCCCGTTCAGTATAGTTTAGTAGAGGGTTACAGGCCAGTGTTGTCAGGTCCAATATGGCGCCCATGTTGACGTATCGCTGCAACGTGCTGAAGCGTCCAATGCGACGTCTATATATATACTTTATGTCTATGCTTAAAACTACTACATTTGTAAAGTGAAAATGACGCTGAACGTTGTGAACACGGGACACGAACGAACAGCTGATTGAAAGTGAAACTCAACGCCTGGATGACAGCCTTGTGTTTGTCGGCGCCAAAACGGAGCGTTTCAGACGGACAGGAGGAGAAACATAATGTGTTTTTTGAACATTAAAGGGCCTCTATGTAAGAATCATAATGTCTTGTTAACAGCTTCACCTGTGTCCGTTAAGTCAACTAAAGTCAGCGTCCTGTTGCTGGCGCTTGTGCTCGCTCTACATAGACATGAAGGAGCATCACTCAACACAGTGAGGAGACACACGTCAGCTAAAAGCACAATATCACTCTATATTTCAGCTGCTTGGCAGTAATGTTAGCTGACCAGACCAAGGTCTCTCCATGAATCAATGCTGATCCTAGTGTCGGCTTTTCCCGCCTCAGCCTCCCGACCGCGGCCGGAGGGAACGGGGGAGACGCCGGAGTTTTGGTCGGAGACGATAACGTTTCTCTCTGCGGAGCCCCGTCACTTCACAAGACACGGGAAACCTCTGTTGGTCTGGAGGAGCTGCAGCAGTTATTTCTGCACAAACGTCCACTGAACATTCACTAGATATTCTCAGAGCTAAACTAACTCTTCTGCAGTGTGGAGTGAGCAGCATGCACGTGAGAGGTGGAGAGAGAGAGAGAGAAGGAGCGTGGTGTGTGAGTGAAGGCAGGCAGAGGAGCAGAGGAGCAGAGGAGCAGAGACTCCGGTCCTGGAGACCAAAGCTACGGTCTCCCCCGCGTCCTCCGACCGCGGCCAACACTGTTTAACAGCTTCACTAGATACAACCAAGAGGTTTTGGTGCTTCACTGGAGTTTGTGTTGGAGTCTGAGTCTGAACAGCGGAGACACACGAGAGACCATGAGACACACGAGAGACCATGAGACACACGAGAGACCAGGAGACACCGACCAGCAATGATTTATACCTGGAAGAAGTTACTAACAGAACCTTTAAAGGAAGTAAACATGTTCTAGTAGAAACCCAAAATACAAGTATGAACCTGGAGATGAGCCTGATATGTCTCCTTTAATGCAACAACATACAACGATATTTTAGACATTAGTGTAACTTTGCATTAACAGTTTGTGTTTCATCCTCCTCCTCTCTCCTTCCTCACTCCTCATCCTCTCTCCTCATCCTCCCTCCACCTCTTCCTCCTCTTCCTCCTCTTCCTCTTCCTCCTCCTCCTCCTCCTCCTCCTCCTCCTCCTCTTCCTCCTCCTCTCCTCATCCTCCTCCTCCTCTTCCTCCTCTCTCATCCTCCTCCTCCTCTTCTCCTCTCTCATCCTCCTCCTCCTCCTCCTCCTCCTCCTCCTCCTCCTCTTCTCCTCTCTCATCCTCTCTCCTCATCCTCCCTCCACCTCTTCCTCCTCTTCCTCCTCTTCCTCTTCCTCCTCCTCCTCCTCCTCCTCCTCCTCCTCCTCTTCCTCCTCCTCTCCTCATCCTCCTCCTCCTCTTCCTCCTCTCTCATCCTCCTCCTCCTCTTCTCCTCTCTCATCCTCCTCCTCCTCCTCCTCCTCCTCCTCCTCCTCCTCCTCCTCTTCTCCTCTCTCATCCTCTCTCCTCTTCCTCCTCCTCCTCTGAGCCTTTTCTTTTGAAGATATGTGATTTGAATCACATTTTTATACTTCATAAATCTGTTTTTTTGGACGTTAGAGGACGATCAGACTCCGGCTGGATACCAGACAGACTGGAGCCACCTGTCTGCATATAGATTGGTAGAAATCTCAGCCTTTCATTTAACTTCAGTTTAATTCCTCACCCGATGTGTGTGACCACTGAACCTGGTTAAATAAATCATCTCCTCATTAGATCCATGTCAATTAGAAATTAATCTCTGGCTTTTCTTTACGGAGGTGAAATGAGAATGAGCTTCTGTCTTCAGCAACTATATATATATATATATTATATTAGATATACGACGCCTAGATTACACATGTTATTGGGTTTATGAGGTCAGCACCTTCCATATGATCTGAACTAGACACACAGGTACGTCCACATGTCTCTATTGATGGACACCTTCACTCATCAATGTCTCCAATGATTTCTCAACTGATCACCATGTACTCTTTCTTAATGGACTTTCCATCTTTACTTTTAACATTGACCTGCATTCATATCATAATGTTTATATATAAACGTTATGTTTTGCCAGACATATCTCTTTTTTTTTTATTAAATAATATATTTTATTTTTTATTCTCCACATCTGCAACAAAAACTTTCTGAAACACACTTTGTTGCTTTTAGGGGCTGTCAAAGTTAACGCCATAATAACGTGTTAACGCAAATTGGTTTTAACGCCACTAATTTCTGTAACGCGTTAACGCCATCGATCTTTAGGAGGTTGTAACGGGCTCAGTTTTAAAGCCAGAAAAAAAACTGCTTGTCATGAAGGAGGTTAAATAACGCAACAAACTTGCGCAAAATTTTAGCGAGGAAAAAATGTCATTGCCATCTCCAAAGGGGTCCCTTGACCTCTGACCTCCAGATCAGTGAATGTAAATGGGTTCTATGGGTACCCACGAGTCTCCCCTTTACAGACATGTCCACTTTATGATCATCACATGCAGTTTGGGGCAAGTCATAGTCAAGTCAGCACACTGACACACTGACAGCTGTTGTTGTCTGTTGGGCTGCAGTTTGCCATGTTATGATTGGAGCATATTGTTTGATGCTAAATGCAGTACCTGTGAGGGTTTCTGGATCAATATCTGTCATTGATTTGTGTTGTTCATTGATTTCCATTAATAAATATATACATACATTTACATAAAGCAGCATATTACACACTCCCATGTTGATAAGAGGATTAAATACATGACTAATCTCCTTTAAGGTTCATTTAGAACAGATGAAAAATGTGTGATTAATTTTGATTGTGATTGATGGTCTTCTACATTTTTACAGAGTGCCTGGAGATTGAAACCTTAAGTAATATATTAACATAGATAAAAATATGATATAATATGATATCAGGCTCTTTGTTAAACCTGAATGCAGCTCTTGGGACAGTTTGGAGGTTCTGGTTGCAGCTGCTGACATCCTGCGACCCAGAATCCTTCACTTCTCTCCCCCTGTCTGTGCACGGCGTTCTGACTCCGTCCCTCAACCTGCAGTGGACTTTTTTTTAGTGTTTGTGTCTGCATGAGGACGGGACGGACGGACGGGCGTGGCTCCGTCTCACTGACTTTACAGGATCAGATTTGTGGCACTGCAGCACAGAGCAGGAGGAGGAAGAGCAGGAGGAGGAAGAAGAGGAGGAGGAGGAAGAGCAGGAGGAGGAAGAAGAGGAGGAGGAGGAGGAGGAAGAGCAGGAGGAGGAAGAAGAGGAGGAGGAGGAGGAGGAAGAGCAGGAGGAGGAAGAAGAGGAGGAGGAGGAGGAGGAGGAGGAGGAGGAAGAAGAGGAAGAAGAGGAGGGGGAGGAGGAGGAGGAGGAGGAGGAGGAGGAAGAGCAGGAGGAGGAGGAGCAGGAGGAGGAAGAGCAGGAGGAGGAGGAGGAGATGCAGGGAAGGACGGGAGACATAAAGCAGATGGAGGTCTGAAGTGACTGATATAGAAGAAGAAGTTTATGGATTTTTGAATGAAAAGCTGGTCAGAATAATGAATATAATTTAGGTTCCTGCATGGACTAACCTGCTGCTCCGCATGTGTAATATTATTTTGGTGGATTAAAGAGCGATATGTGTTTCATTGGCAGTTTTAAAGGACTCAAAGAGAAAAAGTTCACATTTAAAGAGCCTAAATATTTCTCTATTGGCTCTGAAACACCCAGATGGATCCACCTCAGACCGGGGAGGATGCTCTCGGACTCAGCTCATTGGCTAATGTAACGGGCGGGGGGGTGGGGGGCGAGGAGAAGCATCCCTCCTGGGTGCAATACATCAAACCTGCTGAGTCACTTTGCTGCATTGGAGCGCCGACCGCAGCCAATCAGCATCATCCTCTGAGGTCAGAGAGGGACGATCACTGATTCTGCTGCAGCATTTTGGTTGATTAGATTGTAGGTTTGTTGTTCTATCTGATCTCTGAGTATCAGGACGTCTTCTCAAAAGAGTCTCACATCACTATTTCTGCTGTGAGCAGATATAATCTCTGACTGGTGCTTAGTAGAAACAGTTCATGTTTTCAGCTTTGTTTTGTTTCTGTGTGGAAGAGATGTAGAGAAACGTGATGCCTGTAAAATAGAAAGCAATTACAGTATGTGATGGTATTCTGCATCAAAATATACAGAAATATGACGCTCCGCAACGCGTCAACAGTCTCCTGTCTTCAGTTTACATCCAACAATACGCCTTTTTCTTACGGTCAACAAATCTCCCAAAAATCCCATGAACACGACTGTATATGTGCTTTACTTTACTTTCTATTTTATGTCACATTATACTTCTACTGCACCACATTTCAGAGGGAAACGTTGTATTTTTACTTAACTGCATTTATCTGACAGCCGCAGCTGATATATACTGGAAAAATAAAGATATTTGCAACCAGCTATAAAATGCTGCTTACTGTACATGTTAATGCATCAAGAATTATAATCCAACTATGTCATATAATATATATAATATATATATATATGTATTTATATATATAAATACATATATATATATTAAATATAATATAAGATAAATATATATATATTATATATAAATATATGTATATATATTATATAAATATATGTATATATATATATTATAAATATATAATATATATATTACATAAATATATTATATAAATATAATATATATACAAAAATTATATATTATATATAAATATATAATATACATATATTAGAACACCTCTGAAAGGTATTTTTCTGTTTAATGAGTATTTTTAGTTTTGACACTTGTAGTATTCTTTAACTGTACTACTACTACATTTACTTAAAGATCCCTGCAGACATGTTATGATATATAAAATACTTTGCTTTAGATGTTAAAAATGTAAAAACCCAGAATCAATCTATATAAAAGATTAAAATATTCTTAATTTAAAAAGTGTATAACTAAAAGGGCACAAGATGTCTCCTACTTTAGGTTACAATAGTTTTTTATTTTTATTTTGTACTTTTCAATTTAATTTTAGTTTCAGTTTTTCAGAAAAGTTTAGTTTTAGTATATTTAGTTTTACAAACTAGATATTTGAGACTTTTTAATTTTTTTTTTAATTTTTACATCTTCAGTAGGAATCATTGTGTTTGAGGTTGAGAGACGGACCAACACATTGTTGGTTTTTGGTCTTTTCAGGAGGTTTGAGGACAAGAACAAAGACAAATATGTTGAAAGCTGATAACTGCAGGGAAAATCTAAATGTTCTTGTCTTTTTCATGAGCTTTTTGACGATAATCTTTACACATGTATATATTTTATTAACTGTACAGCATCGGAGGTTTTTTTTGGGGGGGGGAAACAGGCAGAAAGCAAATATTTGGTTCTTGTGGTTTATAATTTATTTCAGTAGAACACAGTGTGCCATTACAAACATCACCACACGATGGGAGCGAGGTTACATGAGGCTCTGAGGTCATCACAACAACCGACTCTACAGAGGCGTTCTGTAACACAGTAAGGGCACTGCAGGGCGGAGACAAGATAACAGACAGAACACAGAAGACAGAACACAGAAGACAGAAGACACGTGATTTTGTTCACTGATGGCAAAAAAGTGGCTTTGTGACCTTCAACTATGATCTTCTACGTATAGCTGCACAAAACCTACAACATCAGGCACATGCGTTTACCTGTACAGGAAGTGAACCCGGTCACATGACAGACAATAACCGTTGACCTTCATAACGCCCTTCTTTACACTTCAGCATAATGATTTCATTATTGAATATAATTAATTATTGAAACATGTAACTTCTGATTAGTCATGATTTTCCTTAAAGTGATTTGTTTCCCGCTCAGAGCTGAAGGAAAGTAAAGAAGCGTTAGTGCTTCAGCAGGGAATAAGATAGACCTCTAACAGTGATTACACGTATTTACATCACCTGGATGTCACTTTGTTCAACACTACATATTTAATCCCTTGTAGTGCTAGAAATGACTGAGGAAGCAAAAATTCAAGTGATCTTTCGTAACCAGAAATTATTTGGATACCACAAAGAAATTAAAACCGAAGAGACCTGGCTAAAAACACATTGTTTACTGCGACACATCCGGGTATGACGGCGCTCTGCTGACAGCGAGACCTGGCTTTGTGCGTTCAAGTGTCTTCCTAAAAAATCATTGCACCTCCCAAAAGGTTTATGTGAGAACAGAGAATCACCCACCCTCCCATTGGTTCAACTGCAAAATCCCTGCTGCAGTTTAACCAATCAGGAGGTGAGGATGAGCAGGCAGAGGGGTACGAGGGCACAGACATGACGGTACTTCCTGTGACGTACAGCACAGGGAGGCAGGAAGTGGGCGGACAGAGCTTTACGGCCTTTACTGGACCTTGGTGACGGTATCGTGGATGGACTGAGCGACGTGGTCGATGTTCTTGGAGGTCAGGCCGCACATGTTGATGCGGCCGCTGGCCATCAGGTACACGTGCTTCTCTTTGATCATGTACTCCACCTGTTTGGCTGTAAGACACATGACAACACAGAGACGGTCACAAAGACGAGAAACTGACGCTTCACGCATGCAAACATTCCCTCGCTCTGATGCCGACCTCACACCAAACCACTCGGTGTCCATGTCGGAATAAAATCGCGAGAGTTTTGCTAGAATTGCGCCGCGCTCCCGTTGATCTTGATCGTTTAGTGTAAAGCTGAGCGTACAATGTACGATTCTAGTTTCTGGCCCAAAGTTTGAGCCGCACGACTCATTTTAGATTCGGACAGAATTTCAGCTTCGTCCGATTCCCCGTCAGTGCCTTTTTTCTCCTCTTTTTACAGCGATCAGAGCGTCGCTATCAAGATAACAATGTAGGCTACAATAGATGTAGCTAGTAAAACATAGCTAGCTTAGCTCCAGTTCTCTCTGCTAAATGGAGAGAACTGCACAGACGTGGTCTCGCTGGACCACGTCTGTGCAGACGCTTCACCGCGGCAGACGACTGCTGACACAAACACGGCGTCTTTAATCACTAAGTAACCCTGATATCCTCAGTGTTTCTATGTTAACGGCTACATGTGTGTATGTGTGTGTGTGTGTCTGTGTGTGTGTGTGTGCGTGTATGTGTGTGTGTGTGTGAATGTGTGTATGTGTGTGTGTATGTGTGTGTTTTCCACTCACGGTTGAGGCCGGTGAAGCTGAACATGCCGATCTGCTGGGTGATGTGGTCCCAGGTCCCCGGGGTACCCAGACCCTGCAGCTTGCTCTTCAGCTGATCCCTCATCAACAGGACCCGGTCGGCCATGGTCTTCACATTACCCTTCCTACGGAGAGGAGGGGAGAGGAGGGGAGAGGAGGGGAGAGGAGGAGAGGAAGGAGAGGAAGGAGAGGAAGGAGAGGAAGGAGAGGAAGGAGAGGAAAGAGAGGAAGGAGAGGAAGGAGAGGAAGGAGAGGAGGGAGAGGAAGGAGAGGAAAGAGAGGAAGGAGAGGAAGGAGAGGAAGGAGAGGAAAGAGAGGAAGGAGAGGAAGAAGAGGAAGGAGAGGAAGGAGAGGAAGGAGAGGGAGACAAGCGAATTAGAATTAGAAAAAACTATGACGCAACTTCTGAGTGTTTGAAGTTGAGATGAGTTAATGAAAGTTAAAGTGAATTAAATTCATTGTGATGTTCTCAAAGCAAACAGCTGCTTAAATACTTCAAAAGAAACTTGTAAAAGAATCATGTTCACTTCACTGGGGGTATAGCATGTACTCTACCTTTTCACACTCTACGTAATGTTTTCTGCATAATCACATGCAGTTTGGGGCAAAACTATTTTTTTTGCATGCAGTATAAATTTGTTGTTTTTTCCTATTCTAAAATGGTTTATTTATACTATCAGAGTTTTAATAATGTACAGCCAGCTGGTCATTGTTGTGAAATAAACCCCTTCAGGGTGATGTAAGACCCCTCCACGTATCGCCCTGTTGGTTTTTTTCACAACAATGACCAGCTCGCTGTACATTATCCCTTATTAAAAACACATACAATTTACATGGTAACATGCGACCACTTGTTAGTAAATGCCAGTTTGATGTTTTAAGTAAGGGATAATGTACAGCAAGCTGGTCATTGTTGTATAATAAACTCCGACAGGGCGATGCGGCACCCCTAAGTGAAGCCCTGAAGGGGATTATTTCACAACTATGACCCGCTGGCTGTTCATTATCCTGATTATTACACAGCTACTTACTGAAGAAATCAATAATTTGACTCAAAAATGGTCCTCTAGAGTCTGACATCAGAGCTGTGCCCATAGCAACGGTATGCTATACGTAGCAAAGGTATGCTATACGTAGCAACGGTCTGCTATAAAGAAATAACAGACAGTAGAACGCCGTGATTGACCAATCAGAATCGAGTATTCAACAAAGCCGTGTAATAATATCAGGTAGCTATCAGCTCCCATTTCTGATTAGTTGGCGGACACTAACTAGCTCATGCTGGAGAGTCAACAGCAGCTCTGTGCAGCAGCTCGTTGACGGTAAGGAGCCTATACCATTCAGCGAAGAGCTCGGGGCAGTTGAGGGTCTTGCTGACGACGCGTGCTCCCTGAGACGGCGGGTTGGACCAAGTCGTCCTGACAATTTTCTCCATCTGGGACAGGATGCGGGTCAGGTTCTCGTTGTCCTGGGCAACCACGGTCAGGTTGCCAACTCTCTCATCTGATAACAGCGGCAGAGAAAAGGAGGGACTACTTTAGAGCATGTGATGAGTAGGAGTCGTGTTTTTATTAACAATGTGCATACTGTGTGTAAACTGTGCATATACTGTGCGTATACTGTGTACTCACTGTAAAGGCCAAAGTTTTTGGAGAAGGACTGAGCTATGAGCAGCTCAAAGCCCTCGGAGACAAAGTAGCGGATGGCCCAGGCGTCTTTATCCAGACAGCCAGAGGCGAAGCCCTGGTAGGCCGAGTCAAAGAACACAAACAAGTTCCTCCTCTGGAGAAATAAAGAGATATACAAAGGGACAACAGTAAACGATGAGAAAACAGCCCACGAATACAGTTTAAAAAAGATCTGAAAAATGTCTGAAAAAATGTCCCAAAAAAAAGATCGGAAAAATGTCCCAAAAAAAAGTCTGAAAAAAAAGATCTAAAAAAATGTTAAAAAAAAAAGATCGGAAAAAAGTCTGAAAAAATTTCGGGAAAAAAAGATCTGAAAAATGTCGGAAAAAAAGTCTGAAAAAATGTCCCGAAAAAAAGTCTGAAAAAATTTCCTAAAAAAAAGATCTGAAAAATGTCAGACAAAAAAAGTCTGAAAAAAAGATCTAAAAAAATTCAGAAAAAAAAGATCTGAAAAAAGTCTGAAAAAATGTCCCAAAAAAAAGTCGTAAAAAAAAGATCTGAAAAAATGTCAGAAAAAAAAAGTCGTAAAAAAAGATCTAAAAAAAATTCCGAAAAAAAAGATCTGAAAAAATGTCAGAAAAAAAAGATCTGAAAAAATGTCCGAAAAAAAAAGTCAGAAAAAATAGATCTGAAAAATGTCTGAAAAAAAGTCTGAAAAAATGTCCCAAAAAAAAGTATGAAAAAAAGATCTAAAAAATGTCGGACAAAAAAATCCGAAAAAAAGATCTAAAAAAATGTCAGAAAAAAAAGATCTGAAAAAATGTCAGAAAAAAAAGATCTGAAAAATGTCCGAAAAAAAAGTATGAAAAACAGTATGAAATAAAAGATCTAAAAAAATGTTCGGAAAAAAAAGATCTGAAAAAAAAGTCTGAAAAAATGTCTGAAAAAAATGTCTGAAAATAAGTATTAAAAAAAAGATCTAAAAAATGTCGGACAAAAAAGTCTGAAAAAAAAGATCTGAAAAAATGTTTTTTTTTAATTTTTTTATTTAACACTTGAGCATCCAATCCCATCAATAACAATTGGAAATATATGGATTTCAAAATGTAGTTTGGCATGCAGACGAAAAAATACACTTGTTCACTTATTAAATCCACAACCAACAGATTAGTACGAGCTTTACTTAATGACTTAATGGGGGGAGCCTGAAAACAGTGACAGCATGTGACAGACACCGTTACTGTACGTGTGACCTGAAAGACTACAGCAATAACGTCGTCTTACCTTCATGATCTCGGCGATCTTCTTCCACTCCTCCTGGGTCGGGTCGGTGCCGGTGGGGTTGTGTGCGCAGGCGTGGAGGACGAAGATGGAGCGTTCTGGAGCTTTCTGTTGAGAAAAGGATGAAATAAGCATGTTGAAGTCAGGATTCCAAACAGATGTTGTAGGAGTGGGCGATATATATGGAATATACTCGAGGTATTGCGGCTTGTTTAACGTGGGATGTAGTAAATTACTCCATCGTGAACATCGAGTACAAATTGTCACGCAATATTTTTAAGCCGGCAGCTGTATCTGGAGGGAAGCAGGAAACAGGAAACAGGGAGAGCGGAAGAAGTGAGGCATCGAAGTGAGTTCATTCGTGTTGAGGTCGGAAAAGGTGATGGAAGATGTCTGCCTCCACTTCGGAAAAAGACGGTCAGACTAGCCCCCAGGTTGTTTTGCGGTACGTGTATATACTAGGTACTACGGTAAGAGCGTGTAAGAACTGACTTCAAAATAAAAGTGACCAAGAACTGACTTCAAAATAAAAGTGTTCTTCCGGTGAATGTGATCGGCAACTTTGCATAAATTCAATAAGTCAGTCTGTCAATAATAAATAAAGATATAAAACAAAATTTATAAATATTAACTAATAAAATGTGACGACAATTAATTCGCCTGCAAACTGTATTTCTGAGAAAAATGTAATTTAATTTGTGTGAATAATCAGTCAGACTTAATGAGAATACATATCCAAACATCAATCTGACTTCAACATGACAGTACACCACCTCAGAGTTTAGATTAGTTTGCTAGAATGATCACGTTGGTACAATCATACACATCAAAGGGTTAAATCAGCAATAACAGTTATGTTATTTTAGAGAAAATATGAAAAGATGGAGATATTATTTATAAGCTACATGGCCCAGCCCTCAGATGATGATCTAAAGCTGTTTTCAAAGGATGTCAGTCAGAAACTGAATCCATGCAGCGGATTTGGCCTCTGAGTGGTTATTGTCATGTATTTTCAGGTGTAATATCAAATGATCTGTATCTGAAGTCATATAAGTTGATGAGAAAATTATACAATATAGAATTTCTATAGATGTTTAAAGCTGTTAATCAGTAATATGTGAAATCACTGTGATGTGAGAGGCAAACAGGATTGGATGCTTCCCAGCATCGGACGCTTGGTGGGCTGCCACTAGACACAACACACTCGGCTCCTGATTGGACGAACGCTTTCCCTCCGTGGGCTGCTGCTCCCAGCTTTCAAACTGGAAACAATACGGCTGATCGTTTGGAAACTTTCTTCTCTTAATTTACGAAATTTGTTCACCAAAATGTGTTTCTGAAAACATCTGAGGCGGGAAATAATCCTGCAGCTGAATCTGTCTTTATTTTAGGTCGACAACGTTTATTTCAAAAGATCCTCGGGAGTTTCGAGAGGCGGCGAGTTGCGTCGCCCGTGATTTGCATAAAGTAAACTAGACCTCAACTTTATGCAAATGAGGAACGGCCGTCGTGACGCACCGTCTCTCGAATTGCGCCGCCACACTACCAGAATGCATTGCACGGCTGCTTACATAGACAATGAATGGGATGCGTAAAAAGGACGGATCCTGTGGACACGGACCATAAAGAGAATTTCAGTCACAGTCTGGACACGCTGTCCGTTGCCTAAAGAGTCTGCTGACTCCTCTAGTTAACCTTTTCCTTCTTGGATAAAACCCAAATATAGCAAAACAGCTCAATTTTCATCAGCTACCATATTTATTTCATTTAACAGTGTCTCCTCTCTTTCAGTCTTGGAAGCTACTAGAAACTCTACATTATATTCCCACCATTATAGTTTAATTTAATGCTACAGAATACCTACGACAGGTTTAAGAAGATGCCCTATTGTCTGACTTCTTATGTTCTTATCACTCATCCCAGTCGTCCCTCCTCACCTCCAGGTCATCAAGGAGCCCGGCGAGGTCCAGGCCCCTCTTAGCGGCATCCCAGTAGTGGTAGGGCCGGATGTCTTTGAAGCCAGCATCAGCAAACACACCGTTGTGGTTCTCTGGGAGGAAGAAGAAGAAGAACACACAGCAGGTCATTAAAAACTTCAAATCAACTATGAAACTGACTGTGACCCTTAGTACTACCTAAAGATTCAAAGAGAACGTAGCAGTGAAGTGTTTCAGAAAGCAAAAGTTCAAAGACATTTTAGTGAATTTAGAGTGATCCGTTTCCGTATTCTAGTAGTACTTGGTTACTTGTTTTACTGCTGTCTACTAACCCCAGGTGGGCGCTGAGACGTAGACGGGCGTGGCCGTGTTGTTGACGCCGTTGTACCAACGCCGCAGGAACTCTGCGCCGACCCTCAACGCACCCGTCCCACCCAGAGCCTGGACGCCTCCCACCTGAGAGAGGAAGCAACACGAGGGAAACAGGATGAAACATGAGAAGAATAAAGTTTTACTACATGACACAACTAAGGAATGTAAAACAGACTATTTAATAAGATTGCAACTAACCGTTATGTATATTTGTGACTATATACTTGACAAACCAGATACATACTTGATCTTATCTGGTTGAGAAGGTAAACAAGCATGTCGTTCATTTAAGATTTATTTAAAAATGCCATGACTGTGACCAGGTTTCAGTCAACATTCAGAGAACTCTGCACCAGACCCAGAGTGTTTAATGTGTGTAAAGTGTTTGTCTCACCCTGTTGTCCTTGATGGCGGAGCTGTCGTCTCCCAGGGCGACCTTGGAGGCGGCGGAGCGGAACTCTGGCAGGCCGAGGATGGGCAGGTACTCGTGGTTCAGGCTGCCGTCCTCCACAATCAGCCGCTCCACCTTCTTCACCACCGGCAGCACCCAGGGCAGGCAGTCATCGGTACGGTAAGCTGGAAGGGGACGCAACGCAAACGCAGCGCTTTATCAACAAGCAGGGACAAGCAAGAATATTATTCAATAATAATACTGGGAACTATTTGATCATTCTTTAAAGAACGAGAATGTGAACACACATTTTACCACCGGAGCGTTACTACCGACGCTAATAACAAGGGAAAATATTTATTGTATTATATTAATATTTTTGAAGACAAGAAAATAGTTGCATAAACTATTTAATTTTTTATAATTTAATGACTATTAAAAAATTAGAAAACCACAACTCATCCCTATCAACAACCACGAGGCCTTCTGTCTCCAGCTCGAACGCTGGTGACAGAGATACAGAAAGTTTGTCACAGCTGCATTTCAATCTGGACAAAACATACAAAGAAAAAGGCTTTCTGCGTCATTTTGGCACGAACAAATGCCCGTTGTGTTCTGCAAAACTATAGTGCAAAATCCTCTACCCAAACAAAGTGCTTGCAGTCGTCCAAAACATGATGTGTTTCTGGATAAATTGTATTCACGGGTACTCGCACAAAAACGTTGGTATTTGTTGCCATGCTGCTATATATATTTTTTCCATAAATCCATGATGTTTGAGCATAAAAACACACTTTTCATTGGTCAAAACAATAAAAGTATATGTATTTTTTGCTAGATATCAGATATGATAGGCTTTCTCTATTATCTCTCTATCGGTAGGCAAAATATCATCCCAGCTTATATCATCATATTTCACCATTTCTCACGGTGGCACTGTTGTATTTCAACATGTTTTATTTATTGAAGTATGAAGCCTAAACGTAATAATAGCAGTAACCTTGCAGCCTGACATGATAAAGCTAAAGATAAACAGAGGAAAACAGTACTATCAGATTCAATGCAATGTCACACACACTCTCTGAAGGTCACCGTTAATAGCCAGACTACACTACTGTAAGTGTGTGTTGCACATATTTGACTCCTGAAGAACTCCTTCATACTGTAAGGAGGCCTGTGCAGAACCGTATCAAATATCAGGCCTTCACCACAGCTGTAGACGCACTATAAAAAGATCAAACGAGCACGTTGGTGGATCACGATTTAGCGTGCTGAGTTCAAGGTCAAAACTGCTAACGACCGTGGCTCATGGCAGGGAGTGTGAAATGTGGATTGGGTGGTTAAAAGGCCAGAAGCACTGATGTATCTGTAACACACATCAGCTGCTGCTTCCTGGACTCACTTCCTACAAAAAATATATAAGGCTGCGGTCAAAAAGTCAAATAATGACATCCTAACGTCTTTTCCTAACCACTTCTCCTTGACCTGGATGGAAAACACCATGAGGTCAAGGAAGTTTGTTGTGGGATGTTATTCTCTCTTTTCCTCTGGTAAAGGATGCTCCAGTGTGTCCTCTGCTAAAGGAGATAATAAAGGAAGCATTGAAGCTCCTTTCCTCTGATAAAGGATGCTCCAGTGTGTCCTAAAGGAGATAATAAAGGAAGCATTGAAGCTCCTTTCCTTTGGTAAAGGATGCTCCAGTGTATCCTCTGCTAAAGGAGATAATAAAAGGAAGCATTGAAGCTCCTTTCCTTTGGTAAAGGATGCTCCAGTGTGTCCTCTGCTAAAGGAGATAATAAAGGAAGCATTGAAGCTCCTTTCCTTTGGTAAAGGATGCTCCAGTGTGTCCTCTGCTAAAGGAGATAATAAAGGAAGCATTGAAGCTCCTTTCCTTTGGTAAAGGATGCTCCAGTGTGTCCTCTGCTAAAGGAGATAATAAAGGAAGCATTGAAGCTCCTTTCCTCTGGTAAAGGATGCTCCAGTGTGTCCTCTGCTAAAGGAGATAATAAAGGAAGCATTGAAGCTCCTTTCCTCTGGTAAAGGATGCTCCAGTGTGTCCTCTGCTAAAGGAGATAATAAAGGAAGCATTGAAGCTCCTTTCCTTTGGTAAAGGATGCTCCAGTGTGTCCTAAAGGAGATAATAAAGGAAGCATTGAAGCTCCTTTCCTAAGCATTTAGAGGATTCAAACAGGTTAAACTGGTTTGGTGCACACAGATATGCTTTGGCAACGAGGTACCAAAGTGCAGCTTAGGTAACAACAATACTAATAGTGGTTTCTCAAGTATCCTGCAAAGGCATTCATTAAAGATGACATCATCCATGCCATCTGTCACACAATACAATGAACGATCTGACCGTTTCAAAACGAGCAGGACTAGCAAGATGAGATTCTCACATTTCATTTGAGGCTGATCTTAGTCTGCCAACTTCACACCTGGTTAGGGATGAAAACTAGCCTCTTGGTCTGGCTCCATCGGTACCAACCATGTCATACTACCATGTCTGGAAGGAGGTTAAATAACGCTCCAAAGTTGGGCTAAATGTTAGCAAGGAAAAACTGTCATGTCCATGTTCAAAGGGGTCCCTTGACCTCTGACCTCCAGATCAGTGAATGTAAATGGGTTCTATGGGTACCCACGAGTCTCCCCTTTACAGACATGCCCACTTTATGATAACCACATGCAGTTTAAATGTGTTATTGTCTTCTATTGTAAAGTGGTGTGTCTGAATAGTCTGCATGCTGGGGTTCCTGAAGGGTGAAGACCATACACTGGGTCTGTGGTGAACAGGAGAAGGATGCGTTCAAGGACACAGGCGAGACGGTGGGATAAAGTAAAGGTGGCAGCTGCTGTGTATTCTACATGGTGACTAACTGACTCTAGTTGAACAGTTTTGGGGTAAACGGTGAGAGATCATCACAAGACGAGCTGCTGCTCTCTAAAGTCTCAGTTAGTCCAGTTCCAGATGTGTAGCAACTGAAGGTTCATACACAGCTGTACACATGAAGCTGGTTAGCTGCTAGCTGCTAGCGAAGGTCACATCACAGAGCTGCTACACTCTGACTCTGACACACAGCTACACGGCTCCATGAGGCTAACACACAGCTACACGGCTCCATGAGGCTAACACACAGCCGCTCCATGAGGCTAACACACAGCCGCTCCATGAGGCTAACACACAGCTACACGGCTCCATGAGGCTAACACACAGCTACACGGCTCCATGAGGCTAACACACAGCCGCTCCATGAGGCTAACACACAGCCGCTCCATGAGGCTAACACACAGCTACACGGCTCCATGAGGCTAACACACAGCCGCTCCATGAGGCTAACACACAGCCGCTCCATGAGGCTAACACACAGCCGCTCCATGAGGCTAACACACAGCCGAGGGCAGCACAGTTTAGTGGGCTGACTCACTGCCAGCAAGCTAACTGAACTTTAGCTTTAGCATTAGCTTTAGCTTTAGCATTAGCATTAGCATTAGCTTTAGCACTAGCATTAGCATTAGCACTAGCATTAGCATTAGCACTAGCATTAGCACTAGCATTAGCATTAGCACTAGCATTAGCACTAGCACTAGCACTAGCTTTAGCTTTAGCATTAGTATTAGCATTAGCATTAGCAGACCCTCTCTGGACTCACCTCCTACTCCCAGGTTGACCTTCTTTGGGTCGCTGTCTTCTCTGAAATCAGCCGTCAGCTTGAAGACAGCCACCGGAGCAGCCTGAGGGACATCACTGAAGAGGGACATGATTCAGGACACGGCACAAGATCACCGGTGAAGGACAGGAGGAGACCGGGACAGGGTGATGCAGAGAGAGAGACAGGCAGAGAGGGAGACAGGCAGAGAGGGAGACCGGCAGAGAGAGAGACCGGCCGGGTTCACCTTCACCAGCTGCTTCAGGACGGACGGCAGTGAAGGCGTCAATCCGGCAGCCAATAGAAAGGCGCGTAACACTGACGTAGCCCTGAGATAGCCAATGAGAGCACAGCAATGGATATAATATAATATTTATTTTTTTCCTTTTTATTTAGTTTTATTTATTTATTATATAAATATAAATATATATATATATATATATATATATATATACTGTATATATATATTATATATATACAACATATATTTAGACCTATAACCCCATAATATAATAATAATAATAACAACCCCCATAAAGCTTCTCGAGATAACTTCTGTTATGATTTGACGCTATATAAAATAAATTGAATTGAATTGAATTGAATAATTTATTATATCTTCAACTGTGCATTAACACTGCATATATTTATACATAACATTTAAACTAATATTCTTATTTTACACTATTCATATATTATCATATATTACTATTATTATTATTATTATTTGCATATATCCTATTATATTATTATATATATATATATATATATATATATATAATAATAATAATAATTAAAACTAAATAAATATAAAAATACAAAATATTATATATTATTGTGTATATATATATATATATATATATATATATATATAGGTAATATACAGTGGAGGAAATAAGTATTTGATCCCTTGCTGATTTTGTAAGTTTGCCCACTTACAAAGAAAAGAACGGTCTATATTTTAATGGTTTATTTTAACAGTGAGAGACAGAATATAAAAAAAAAATCCAGAAAATCACATCATATAAAAGTTATAAATTGATTTGCATTTGATTGTGGGGAATAAGTATTTGATCCTCTAGCAAAACATGACTCAGTACTTGGAGAAACGTTGTTGGTAAGCACAGAGGTCAGACGTTTCTTGTAGTTGGTCACCAGGTTTGTGAACATCTCAGGGGGGATTTTGGTCCACTCCTTTTTGCAGATCATCTCCAAATCCTTAAGGTTTTGAGGCTGTCGCTTGGCAACTCGAAGCTTCAGCTCCCTCCATAGATTTGATATGGAATCAAGGTCCGGAGACTGGCTAGGTCACTCCATGACCTTAATGTGCTTCTTCTTGAGCCACTCCTTTGTTGCCTTGACCGTATGTTTTGGGTCATTGTCGTGCTGGAAGACCCATCCACGTCCCATTTTCAGTGTCCTGGCTGAGGGAGGGAGGTTGTCGCCCAACATTTCCCGGTACATGGCCCCGTCCATCCTCCCTTCGATGCGGTGAAGTCGTCCTGTCCCCGTAGCAGAGAAACACCCCCAAAGCATAATGTTTCCACCTCCATGCTTGACGGTGGGGATGGTGTTCTCGGGGTTATAGCCAGCATTTCTCTTCCTCCAAACACGGCGAGTCGAGTTGATGCCAAAGAGCTCGATTTTGGTCTCATCTGACCACATCACCTTCTCCCAAGCCTTCTCTGAATCATTCAGGTGTTCATTGGCAAACAGACGGGCCTGTACATGTGCCTTCTTGAGCAGGGGGACATTGCGGGCGCTGCAGGATTTTAATCCGTTACGGCGTAGTGTGTTACCAATGGTTTTCTTGGTGATTGTGGTCCCAGCTGTCTTGAGATCATTAAGAAGTTCCTCCCGTGTAGTTCTGGGCTGATCCCTCACCTTTCTCATGATCATCGATACCCCACAAGACGAGATCTTGCGTGGAGCCCCAGACCGAGGGCGATTGATGGTCATTTTGTGTTTCTTCCATTTCCGAATAATGGCACCAACAGTTGTCTCCTTCTCACAAAGCTGCTTGCCGATGGTCTTGTAGCCCATTCCAGTCTTGTGCAGGTCTACAATCTTGTCCCTGACGTCCTTAGACAGCCCTTTGGTCTTGCCCATGGTGGAGAGGTTGGGATCTGATTGTGGACAGGTGTCTTTTATACAGGTAATGAATTGAGACAGTTGTCTTTTATACAGGTCACGAGTTGAGATTCGGAGTACTTTCTTAAAGCGAGAGGACTAATCTAACCGGTCTGTGGGGGCCACAATTCTTGTTGGTTGCTAGGGGATCAAATACTTATTTCCCACAATAAAATACAAATCAATTTATAACTTTTATATGATGTGATTTTCGGGATTTTTTTTTATATTCTGTCTCTCACTGTTAAAATAAACCTACCATTAAAATTATAGACCGTTCTTTTCTTCGTAAGTGGGCAAACTTACAAAATCGGCAAGGGATCAAATACTTATTTCCTCCCCTGTATATGGGTAAATATGGGTAAAAAAAATAAACATAGAACTATAAATGTATATACAAGTAGGTGAAAAAATAAATGCATATTTAAAAGCAACAAGCAACATCCAATGTCTATATACAAGTCAAACTGTTATGCAATAGTGCTGAAGTAAATATTTAATGATTAATCAATAGGTTATTCCGTTTATGAAGTAGGTGGATATACAAAGAGAGCCTCACCATCGCACAGACACAGAGCAGACACAGCAAAACAATATACAAAACACAAATGTTCCTAAAGATGTAAATGAGAGTACAGTATGTACACACTGCAACGATTATTATAAAATATATCATACTAATCCAGTAGTTACTTCTATATCTTCTGATCTGTGCTTTACATAAACATTGTGTGATAAGCAGTCAGATAAGCTGAGTCTGTGTTATCTAAACCATCAGACTGGTTTATTGATGAATATCTGACAGCATGCATGTTGTAAAAGTAGAACCTGAGATCGGCCATGAGAGGTCAGTGTGACCAAACAGAAGAAGGAGAGTCACAATGACTACAGTTTAAAACAGGCTTCATCAGCATGACTTCACAGTTTATTACAGCGTCTGGAGACCACATCAAGACGCTGGAACAGTTAGCCTGATCTCATTTGATAGGGTAGGTTTCAGTTTACATCATCATATTGCAGTATACTCCCTGCCACATGTCAAAAATGATTATATAGATTGAAAGAATGTAAAAGATTGAAAAATTAAATGGTCATTATAGTAACAGAATATTGATTCATATTTGATCAGCGCTGCCGAGTTTGACCGTTTGATCGGAGTTCATGAGTGATTGACAGCTGCCTCTGTTGAATGAACAGCCAATAGGAACGCTCTCTCTCTCTGAAATGACCTGTGATTGGTCAAAGTCTTCCGTCACGGGCTAGATGTTCTAAAGCCTGAAAACAGAGCCATGAGGAGGAGCAGAAGTCTAGTTTTCTCCCAGAACACTTGAATTATAATATGCTGAAAGGTTATTATGGGATGTTTGCCCAATGATGCCAAAGATATACTGCCTACTGCAGGTTTAACTTCTGTATTTTTCAACCACGACCCTATTTTCCATGTTTTTGTGTCTGACTAATTGCGACAACAATTTCTGAAACTGGTCCAGCATTGAGGGAGAATGCTGTAGACGGCGGCGGCTCACGGGCTGTAATGTAATCCTATTGGGGCAAGCTGGCACCGTCATTTACGTCCACTAAAAGTCCTTGTTTTTGCCATGACAGACTCTGATTGTCATTACCTCCGCCGAGGCCAAAGGCCTAGGAAGGAGGTGATGTTTTCATCGGCGTTGGTTTATTGGTTTGTTGGTTTGTTGGTTTGTTGGTTTGTTGGTTTGTTGGTTGGTTTGTTGGTTTGTTTGTTGGTTGGTTTGTTGATTTGTTTGTTGGTTGGTTTGTTGGTTTGTTGGTCGGTTTGTTTGTTTGTTGGTTTGTTGGTTTGTTGGTCGGTTTGTTGGTTTGTTGGTTTGTTGGTTGGTTTGGTGGTTCGTTGGTTTGTTGGTTGGTTTGGTGGTTTGTTGGTTGGTTTGTTGGTTTGTTGGTCGGTTTGTTGGTTTGTTGGTTTGTTGGTTGGTTTGGTGGTTCGTTGGTTTGTTGGTTGGTTTGGTGGTTTGTTGGTTGGTTTGTTGGTTTGTTGGTTTGTTGGTTTGTTGGTTGGCTGGTTTGTTGGTTTGGACGATAAACTCCAAAAGTCCGCGGTGGATTGAATGAAATGTTTTAGAGGGGTGGGGTGTGGCACAATGAACAATCCATTAGATTTTGGTGGCGATCCGGATCATGATCCAGCTTAAGGATTCTTTTTTAATAACTCCGCTCAGTGCATTAACACCACAGGCCACCACAGGGGGGCAGCGACGTACATGAAACCTGCCTTGGTGGAGGTCTGCGCTCTCCGAGTGCACTTCTAGTTATTATAAGCATCTGACATTGGATGGAAAGAGTCTCGCTCAAGAATAAGTCTCCTTCTGAAATCTGGCGAGGTGACGTGTTGCCATAAGACAACGGTGGAGACACTTATAAGAACAATCTGAGCCTGTCAGAGGCAAAAACAAACACTTTTAATGGACGTAACGTTACATTGACGCTGCTCACAGTTCGTTTCACAGCTGCAGCGTTCTTCCTCAATGCTGGACCAGTTTAAAAAATTGTTGTCCCCATTAGTTGCTTACCGGAGGACACAGAGGACCTGTCTCATGCTCTACTGTCAGGATATAGTGACCGTTTTATAGAAATTACTTTTTTAAATCATTTTTGCTCCATTTCTACCCACTGCTGCTTATACAGTATATACATATATACATACAGTACATACATATATACATACAGTATATACATATATACATACAGTACATACATATATACATACAGTACATACATATATACATACAGTATATATGCATACTGTTCTCCACCGCTCTGCTGCATACAGGCAGTCATGTGGACTCTTCTGCTTCTCCTCCTTCTCTCTGCTCTTAGGAAACGTTGTACAAATATCCAGGTGTGTTTCTCTCCTCTTCCTCTCTTCCTCTCTCTCTCTCTCTCTCTCTCTCTCTCTGCTGTTACTCTCTGTTGTCTCTAACACTCTCTTCCTCTCTCTCTCTCTCTCTCTCTCTGATCTGAAGTGTTTGATGAATAGCCTCAGCTTCAGGTCTGTATAGCCTCCACTTCCAGCCCTCCTGTAGCTAAAGTAGCATGTTTTTGTGTCAGTGAAGTGTGACTGTCTGACACATACACACACACACACACACACACACACACACACGCACACACACACTGAGTTAATACTGTAGTAAAACTCTAATAGAAACACTAGTACATATTCTCTCTCTAATGAGGCCAGACTCACCTCACCTTTCAAAAATGGCTAAAACTTAAATGGTTATCTCGTGTACAGCAGTACACACACACACGCACACACGCACACACACACACACACACACACACACACACACACACACATATTTCAGACTCCCCTCTCACTCTGTCACTGCCACAGATGATGATGATGAGGCCTCCTCCTCCTCCTCCTCTCCTCCACTTTTTCCTTTCCCTCTCCAGAAACACTCCGGTGAACCGTCAACAGTGTTGGATTTCAAAGGGGCGAGGGGCTAATGCTCCTGGATGAAGCTGATTGAGTCAATTTGTCGACATGATGGACATTTTGTGGCCTCGGCTGCTGCTCTGCTGCTGACTGCAGGCTATACGGGGCCGACAGAGAGGCCTTCAGAGAGGTTTCAGAGAGGTTTTCAGTGAGCGACGGAGAGCAACGACCTGCTGGACCAAACCTTGAATTTGTTAAGAATGTGAAGCTGAATCTGAGTTTCAGGTCCACCCCCTACCCCCTAATGGTAACCAGCTATCTGGGCCCACAGTGATGTGCAGCTACACTACAGCTAGTAATACGTTGCAGCTCTTTATGTCATATGTATGTAACCTACTTTCCTCATTTTTGAAGCTGCAAATTGACGGGGATCGAATGATACCACCTTCTCCCCTCCAGAGTTTAAAGGTCCAGTGTGTAACAATTAGGGTTGATCTACTGGCAAAAATGGAATATAATACTAATAAGTGTGTTTTCTTTAGTGTTTAATCACCTGAAACTATAAGTATCATTGTGTTTTCGCTACCTTAGAATGAGCCGTTTATATCTACATAGGGAGTGGGTTTGTTCTGGTTTCTACAGTAGAAACCAGAACGGACAAACCAAACTCTGACTCTAGAGAGAGACTTTAGCGTTTTCACGTCGGTCACCGTAGCTCTCCGACACGCTTGGCACACAGAAGAAGTTTCAGTTGGTTGCAATCTGCAACCTCACCGCTAGAAACCACCAGATCCTCCACACTGCTCCTTTAAGAGCCAGCAGAGACCACATGCTCATGCAGCGCCCCAACTAAAGAGTAGAAAATAAGCTTGACTAGAAATCCCCATATGATATTCTTTTATTAGGGCTGTCAAAGTTAACGTGATAATAACGCGTTAACGACAATTTGTTTTAAGGCCGCTAATTTCTTTAATGCATTAATGCAATCGATCATATGAAAGTACAAAACCATGTCATACTCCATGCAACAGCAGAACTATATGTATACCTGTCCAAAACACTTCTGCATCAACAGTCTCATGTTAGCACAGGCCTGCTGCTCGGCCGTAGTGTTTTAAATAGTAATGTTTTAGTGAAGATGCATGTGTTTGGGAAGTAGTGAGCGTATGACTGGATAAATGAGACTTGGATTATACTGTACCAGTTGTGTGAGAGATTGTAAACGGGTGTTTTGATATAGTTTTGCTGTTGTTAAACGCGGCCTCTATCTACTTCAATTCATCAAGACTTTTGATTCTCCGTTTACCGTGGAGGACTGGGAGATAAACTGAGTTTTCTTCAAGAATTCAAAGTAACACAGGGTGAGTAACTGATATACAAATGATTATTTTGAGGGGGGTACTTCTTTTAAATTAAGTTAAATTAACTTGTTGCTTTCCAGGTCACATCATGACGTGCTTTAGTCTGGAAGGACTTTTTCTCAACACAATCATGGCAAAAGAAACATCACATTACAACGAGGAAAATTGTGAATTGACCCACACAAAATGTAAGAAAGTTTCAAACACAGGAACTCGGAGGAGAAAATCATTTTTTGTGTCATTAATATGCAGAGAGAGTTGGTGAACTCAGCTCAGGGAAGCCACCTTGGTACACATATCCAGTTACTTATAGTAGTAGAACCAGCAGTGAAGTAGTACAAGTAGTATCAGCTGACTGGTGATTCCCTTCCTGTGCATCGCTCTCCTCTTTGCTTCTCTCTACTCTACATCTGCTCTGTTTTTATGGGTGTTTCTGTGTTCAGTATTATGTTGCTGTTTATATCTACAGATGTGTAAATGCATTCCTGTGTGTTTCTCCATGTGTGTGTGTGTGTGTGTGTGTGTGTGTGTGTCAGAGCTTGTCAGAGTGTGTGTTTTCTGAATCTGTGTTCCACTAAAGCAGCTGTCAGAGCAGCGCTGGCTCTCGTCTCCCTCTGGGGGGGTCGGCCTGTCAACTCGTCCCACTGACGGCTCCCCTCTCTCAGCCTCGCCGCGCCTCGCCTCGGCTGGCCCCGGGCCGCTTACCGTGAGTGTGTGTGTGTGTGTGTGTGTGTTTTACTCCTTCTGGGGCCTCGGCAAATCTGATAATTACTGACCTGACAATGAATCACCCCTGACCTCCCCCCCTACCCCCGCCCGCCCTCCATCCACCCACTGACACCCCCGTGTCCAGACCTCCCCTATAGGCGCTGAATGGTCTCCACAGGCTCGCAGCTTAACACAGACGTACAGTGGCTGACACGCATGAAAGGACACACTAGACTTTAACATATATGAGACACACACACATACACGCACACACACACACGCACACACACGCACACACACACACACACACACACTGAGCGTTTCCTCCAGATTCCTCAGATGTTTCACACATGAAACATGGAGAGGAATGAAAACATCTGAAGCTTGAAAGAAAGATTTGGCGGGAGGTGGTGTGAGTGTTGGAGGGAGCCTGAGAGTCACTATGCAGGTGCTTTACCCCTATATGCACTACACACACACACACACACACACACACACACACACACACACACAGAATGAGGGCCTTGGTGCAGGATAACGGGTGTTGACTGAGAACAAGCAGCTGTAGCAGCTTCTGTTTTTCATGCTGGAGGAAATCAGATTATCCGGTCGCTTTTTTTCACTAGAATTAGTATTATTATTATAATTTCTTCCTGTGGATGGTTTTTGGTTTTCAACGACTACCTGCATCCAGTGGAGCGTTCATGGACAATGGGAAATTCTAAAGTGGAAGTCAAGAGTCAAGGTCATTTGGTGTCTGTTGTTTTGCCCCTTTTCCACCTGATTCAACTGTTATCAGGCCATTAAATACAGTATGCGTCATCAGTCGCTATCAGCACCATAGATGTGGGTCAGTAGGGGCCAACTACACCTACTACGTTATAGAAGTGAAACTTAAAAGCAACACGTTCTGACACGTAAAACTGAATAAAACGTCACGTTATCAACACAAACAAAAATACTTCTTTAGGTTTAGACAACAAAACTACAACTTCTTTAGGTTTAGGCAATAAAACTACAACTTCTTAAGGTTAAGGCAGCGCCTGAATTCGTCTTCTGCTCCTGTCATAATTACTACGGTCACTAGAGGTTGCTGTTGTGTTCTTTTATACCTTCTTTCTGTGATCTATCATGTGAATAGATGATAAAACCTACTAGTGGGTGTAGTAGGCCCCTACTGACCCACATCTATGGGGCTTATAGCGACTGATAAACCTTTTCAATAGCCTGACAACAGACTAATCAGCTGAATTAGTGAATGGACAGTGAAAAGGATGAGATGTGCTTCCAGAGGGCTTCATTTCTTAGAGGAAATCATTAAACTTCCCTGAATTAAACTGTCAGACTCAAACTGGCAACCTTCAATTATCCAACAACCAACAACTCTTCTTCTCTGCGTCGTCCTCGAGCGCTCCTCTTCCCGTCTCGTCTCCTCTCTGTCGGGGTGAGACCCGATGACAGGACGGGCCTCTGGTCAAACAAACAGCCGACACGCTGCTGCTAAAGGCCGTCAGTCAACAGTCTCCTCCCGATCTGACCTGTGACCCTGTCCGCCACGTCCTCCACCTCCTCCACCACCTCCTCCTCCTCCTCCTCCTCCTCCTCCTCCTTCACCACCTCCTCCACCTCTGCCTCCACCACCTCATCCACCTCCTCCTCCTCACAGACCCAGGTCTTATTTGTTGATGTGTACGCAGCGACACAGATCACTTCCTGTCAGAGATCACCCAGACTCAACACAGACAAGAACACAGAGAGAGTGCATGTACTGAGACATACGGTACATGCACACACATACACACACACACACACACACACACACACACACACACACACACACACACACACACACACACACACACACACACACATGTCTTGATCCCGGCTCAGCAGTGTAAATTACCGTGTTGACAAGTTGTTGTGCGAACACATCTGACAGAGGAGGAAGTGAGTCCTATAGCTCACTGACAGACCACAGCCCATTAACTGTCTACAGCAGCACATCCACAGAGACGCTGAGACAGTCCAGGGACGTCCTGACCAGAGACGCTTCAGGGACACTCGGAGGTTCCCTTCTTCTTTTTTACTGATGTGTCAGTTAGTAGTATCAGTGGTTCACCTTCAGCAGAAGCTGCTGTATCGTTTCTTTAATGCTTTTATTGGAGAGCAGATCGCAGAGAGCTGACGGGACATCAGGAGAGAGAATAAAGAGTCACGGCTGGACCTGATCCAGGAACGATGAGACCATGTGGCCATGCAGCGCCACAGCTCTTATCCATATTCCTTATGTACTAATTAGCCATACTGATTATCTGCTGCTGTCTGAGAGCTGCATCACTCCACCAGCTTCCTGCCATCACCACCACAAAGTCACATTAAAAGTCTGGATCAAAAAATAAATCAGGGCCGTCAAACGCGACGATAACACGTTACAGTAAATTTGTTATAACGCCACTAATTTCTTTAACGCATTAACGCAACTTGCGATTCAGTTTAAAAGCTAGAGTGAAGATACTGGTATCATAACCAGAAAACCTGATGAATCCATTGGTACCAACCATGTCATGCTACCATGTCGGGAAGGAGGTTAAATAACGCTCCAAAGTAAGGCAAAATTTGGGCGAGGAAAAACTGTCATGTCCATTTTCAAAGGGGTCCCTTGACCTCTGACCTCCAGATCATCCATCCATCCATCTTCAACCGCTTATCCGGGATCGGGTCGCGGGGGCAACAGCTCCAGCAGGGGACCCCAAACTTCCCTTTCCCGGGCCACATTAACCAGCTCTGACTGGGGGATCCCGAGGCGTTCCCAGGCCAGAGTAGAGTTAGACCTCCAGATCAGTGAATGTAAATGGGTTCTATGGGTACCCACGAGACTCCCCTGAAAAACATCTGAAAATGTCCAAAAATTGTCTGAAAAATATGAAAAAAAGTCTGAAAAATTGTTTTTCAAAAATTCTGAAAAAAAGTCTAAAATATGTCTGAAAATAAAAAAAAATATTGAAAATAATGTCTGAAAAATATTTTAAAAGAAATGTCTGAAATTGTCCAAAAAAAGTAAAAAAAAGAAATTAAAAAAAAAATCTAAAAAATGTCCGAAAAAAGTCTGAAAAAAGTTAAAAAAAAAAAAAAAGCCCCTTGACCTCTGACCTCCAGATCAGTGAATGTAAATGGGTTCTATGGGTACCCACGAGTCTCCCCTTTACAGACATGCCCACTTTATGATCATCACATGCAGTTTGGGGCAAGTCATAGTCAAGTCAGCACACTGACACACTGACAGCTGTTGTTGCCTGTTGGGCTGCAGTTTGCCATGTTATGATTGGAGCATATTGTTTTATGCTAAATGCAGTACCTGTGAGGGTTTCTGATCAATATCTGTCATTGATTTGTGTTGTTAATTGATTTACAATAATAAATATATACATACATTTGCATAAAGCAGCATATTAGTCCACTCCCATGTTGATAAGAGGATTAAATACTTGACAAATCTCCCTTTAAGGTACATTTAGAACAGATACAAAATGTGTGATTAATTTACGATAAATCACGATTAACTAGTGATTAATCGCAATTAAATATTTGAATCGATTGACAGCCCTAAAAAAATTAATAAATGCCTTAAGGTGCATCTTTTAAAACAAGAATCATATTCATCATGTGCTTCGCCAACTGTAAAATATTGTCTGTTAAATCATATTATCTCTGCAGTGAACCCAGACGTCTTTGATTGACTGGATGTGCAGTCGTACCTCGTCCACGCTGGCTGGTATCCATGAACTCTCCCATGGCTGGCGTCTGCCCTCGGCTGACTGATGGCCTCATTGTTGCCATCCCAACCGGTTGCTGTCAAGGTTACTGAGCTGCAAGATGGCCCGACTCAGGGAACAGCTCCTATTTTTGGTTCTTCAGGGCCACTTTGTGAGGCCTCGCCAGCAGCTGATGGGAACTGGACCGAGAGCGTGTTCATGCAACGCTGAGACACGGCAGGATTCTGCAGATTCTCTCCACTAGAGGGCGTCTCTCTTTAAAACACAGCAAGACGAAGCTCATAGAAGGACAACATGAAGACTTCTGACACTCAAACATGTCAAACAGAAGAGGAAGATGGAGATAAACTCCTCCAGCAGACTGAATCAGTGGAGGAGGAGAACAACCCACAAGAGCACTAAAATGTATCAGTAAAACACTCAATCTAGTGCATTTTTCTCATGTCAAATTGAACAATTCAACAGTTTTGAAAATATATTTCTTTCACTAAAGCATACAGGGAGCAGCTTAGAGTAAATCATCTTATCATTTTAAAATCAAAATCCAGAGCATTAATAAAGCATCACACAACTATTGTCTATGTAAAGATTTAGAGTCGTAATGTCTACCTGAGCAGAGAATGAAGTCTCTGTGTGTGTTGTAATCTGAGCTTCTCTGTGCTTTGTTGCCGGGCCGACCGTGCATGCCTTTTAGTGCATGTGAGTCCCAGTGGCTCTCATACGGCGGCTACAGCTGTTAACGCCGTCCCGACCGACGGCATTTTCCTGGTAACGTAGCACCCGCCCTCCGGTTCCCCCTCCGGTGGTTCCCCCTCCGGTGGTTCCCCCTCCGGTTCCTCTTCCGGTTCCCTCTCTGGTTCCCCCTCCGGTTAACACTGTTCAACGTATTCTCATACAACCATCTTACAATTCCTCATTTTTTGTGCGTTTTCCTACCGATGTCCAACGTCAGGTCCTGCTCCAGTCTTTTCAAAATCTCCCGTCTTTACGGGGAACAACTTGGTTAAGTTTAGGCAACAGAACTCCTCACGTAGTTAGGTTTAGGAAAAGATCGTAGTTAAGTTATGCCAAACCGTAAGTAGCATAACTTCAGTACGGAAGTTCTGTGCCAAAAACGACTTAGTCAGGTTCAAGAAAAGATCGCAGAAGTGGCGTAACAAGTTACACGACGAATAAATCAACGTTGACTTCTGGTTTCACGTGGGACACAAAAAGCGTCTCCTGGGCAAAACAATCTGGTGCTTTTTGAGCCGTCCATCCAGCCCGACCTCCTCCCTACGCGCCGCTCGCCGCTCGCCGCTCGCCGCTCTCTGTACTTGTTCTCAATAACGTGGATTACATACGAATTGATCTCGTGGGATTCACACAGATTACAGGGCATTACTTTTCGTAGGTGTAGCTACGAACGTTGTATAAGAACAGAAAAAAAACTATAATAAGAATAAATAAATGAAAAATAAAAAAATCAAGCATCGTCTTTATAAAACTTGTTATTAACTGACAAGATAAAATTCATGATTTTATGAAACAACTTTGATAAGAAATTAAATCTATAATCCACAAAAGGTTCAAAAGAAAAATGAGAAAGAGAAGATTAAAGTATTTTAAATTCTAGTGATCCCAACGTTTCCAAACACGTCCAAGAAATCTGGAATATTTCCCTCAGAGGGAACGGAGCAGGGAACCAACAGCTGTCTGCATGTTCTCTGGGAACCACAAACTGGGACCAGTACCAGTGTGTGGAGAGTGATGGTGTTCTGCTGGTGAGACCTTGGATCCTGCTGTGCTGCGTCTGCTGAACAGCACACAAGGCTGCAGCTGCAGCAGTGTGTGTGTGTTTATGTGGGACACTTTGGCCCCATATATATATTTTATGTGTAGTTTACTGTCCCCAAACATTTTGTGAGAAAAGCATTTCTTGTCCAAAAAGCCCCACAGCGTGGCGGCCCAGCGCTGAGCTCTGCAGCTCTTTATTTACAGCGTTGGCGTGTGATGGAGGAGCCACGGCGTCTCTCCCAATAACAGATTGTCATTTTGACGGCGACGCCACAGGAGGAGCGAGCAACAGCCCGAGTCCATCCCTCTGAAATACTGTTTACTCCCGGGAAGGTCACAAGGCCGCATCAGAGCACAGGGACACACACTCCAACACACACACACAGACTGGTTATGTTTTCTATATGCAGATTCATTACCATGTTATGTGTTGAATGCTTTCATTAAATAAAGATTTAAAGCTTCTAACCGTATTAATTAATCAAGTAAACTGTCCTTTAAATAAAGGAAATATGAGCGATCGATCATCATTTGCCGTGTCAGCTCGTTATTCGGTGTATTTCAGTCTGCAGCAGTGAGGACTCATGGGAGTTTTAAAGTGCCGCTGCAGCACGATCAATCATAAACAGTCTATAGATAGATGTGTGTACAGCCACGAGAACATGCAGATACACACACATACACACAACAAGACGACTTCCTCTCACATGAGTTATAGCCGCTCCACAATAGCTCCAATAATAGTTTCCCATGTCTTCGCTTGATGACAGCGGCGACCCCTCGCTGACCTTTCGGTTCTGGTCGCGGGGGGCGCTCGTCGACTTCTGCTTTCATTCATACCAACGAGGCCGTAAACAGACGGAGCAATGAGGAGGTTTAAAACCGGACCGGACCGAGTCGCTGCAGGATGCCACCTGTTAGGACGAGTAAAGAAGAGAGACGGGGGTTTATATCTGAGGTAGTTTAGCAGTGGGAAGATATTGATGAATGAATTACAATTACAATGAAACCATGTTTAAGAACAACGCCAACATTAAAGGACAGGTAACACAGTTTAAGGACCTGACGGTCGGCCGTCGGACAGTTTGGGAACGACGGTGAGCGTTAGTGTCCCGCACCGTCGCCTCTAGTCTGCTTGTATCGGAGGTCTTTCGCGGCGGAGCCCATCGGTGAGAGAAATCACTCTGATTGGCTGTTTAGCTTCAACAAAACAGAAGAGAAGAGAAACGGAAGTGAGAAAAGCAAGCCAACGAGTAAAGTCAAGACGGTTCTCATGTTTCATCTTCATCTCATCTGACCAGTATCAGATCCGTCTCATACATCGCCCTGTAGGCTCCAGGTTTGATGACCAGTTCATCATTTTTAATTCATCATATTGAATAAATGATCAACCTTATATTTTATTATAATTACCAAATAATACAGGAGTGTCTATGTTGTTGCTACTTAAACAAACAAATGGTTTGAAGCCACCATATAATTCAACGTATCATTGGTATTTATTCTTTCACGTCCCAAAAACAAACCCCAGATTGTTCTAGCTACTTCACCACACTATAAAAAGTGAGTAAATAAAGTTTAGAGCTTTTTTATTTTCTTTTTTGCTCAGTCCAATGTGGATTTCACATTAAAATCTCCATCGACATGTAAACGGTGCATCAGGGATTAAAGTTTATTTAGAGATAAACTGAACTCATCCTCCGTAAAGACGCTGAGTCACCACAAACATTCATTTAACCTCAAAAGCTAATCTGAGACCACGAGAGGGAAATCACCCCGACTGATCTTCAGTGTTATCCGACACGCCGTAAATCTGCAGAGAAACAGAGACTCTTATTTATATCTCTATTTTATATCTCCCTTATTTCAGGTCTCTTGTATGGTATTAAATAGTTTTTAAAACTGTTGTTATGTGTTGTCATTTTCTATTTTAACTAGTTTTTCGAGTGTGTTTCATAGTATGAAATGCATTCTGTAATAAACACAATGAATTTTGCACAATTATAATGAAATTAAACCATCATTTGTATATTAAAATTGTAAATAACTTCACCTGTATATCTTCATAATACTCTTATACATATTAACCTTAACGTTCTGCTGACTCAGTAGATTCTTTTAAAGGTCCGTTAAAGACTCACCTGTTCAGACAGGTGTTTGAGTAGCCTGGTATGTATTTATGTATTTACTGTGTATATTTCTCTATGCATTGTGTTTTAATTAGTCATTTATTAATCACATGGCTCCTGTGGACATTTTTATATGAATTATTCTTGTATGTTTTTTTATAATGATCTTGTAAAGCACTTTGTGATGTTATGTCTGCGCTATATAAATACATTTTATACAATATTTCATCAGTATGCAACTTAGACTTAGAACTCTTATTCATCAGAATATAACACACGTCAATCCTTTGCACTTTAACTGCACCTGTATGTATGTATATATCTATTTATATACACCCCGTACTGTATATCCTCATTGTCTTAATCAGCACTTTATTGGTTTGCACTCTGGTTAGATGTAAAACTGCATTTCGTTGTACTTGTATTATGTGCAGCTTTGACAGCTTTTGGTTCAAAATGTTCTGAGTAAAACTACATGTTGTGCAAAAGAAATTTAATTTGCTTAAAATGCAATTATTTTTTTAAACAAAATTAACTTTTTTTTAATCACTGCTGCTAGAAAACAGTATTTAAAATTGCTGCATGGACAGAAGTTGTTGCAGTGTATTTTTTACAGTGTATTTATACCAATACATATTAATCACATTAAACATTTTCTGAGTACATTTCTTAATTAAGCAGCACAGAATTCACTCCAAAGTATGTTGATTGACACAAAATGAATCAAACTGAATGAATGAATTAAACTAATTAACTGATCATTTTGTGATGAGACATTCGATAACCTCGGAGATTCATCAATTAATTGAAATAAAGATTGACAGACGAAGTGAAAATATTGCGCTGAATGAAAGAATTGGTCATTTGCAGCCCCACACGTGATTTATGTACATAATTCATTCTGTAACACAACATTTTATAGCATTAAATGAACTTCAGAGCACAAACTGCAGCATGTGAGACTCCATGTGAAGGAAGAAACAAGATTCTCTGCTTGACATGAAGAGCAGCAGCACAAACACCCCGAGTCGGACTACTATCAACGCTGCAGCCCTGCTGGCTGCTGCTGCTACACACCTGCTGGCTGTCTGTGATGTGAGCGTCTGCTGGGTCCGGAGGGAGTCCGGAGGGAGTCTGGAGGTTTCCCACATCCTGCGACAGCTGAGCTCCCAGGTGCCCCGGCTCGGTCCTGGAGGGCAGGAAGTGTCGGGACATTTTTTTCTCCTCCTGCAGAGAGTCGACGGGGAAATGATCCGTTAAACAGACGGAAGAGCTGAGAGAGACTCAGAGGAGGAGGAGAAGGAGGAGGGACGGTTTCATTTAGCTGATGGAGGGAGGTGTAGTCTTGTATTTTAATGAGGGGAGTTTGCTCCATGTGGAGGTCAGAGGTCAAGGTAAGGGACAGAACAGCAAGCCAGGAGCTGGAGGGGGTTCAGTGTCTTGCTCAAGGACACCTCCGCAGGGTGGATGCATGTCGTCTCCCTCCTCACTCTGCTACTTCAACAACATGTTGATAGTTTCTCCCAACTGGACCAGTTATCACTTTCCTCCACGTTGAGGTCGCTGCAACACGGAGTGGTGTGACTCGTGACGATTGTAAACAGTAGAAATGACATGGGACAAAGTAATCGGCTCTGCAGCTCTGCAGCCCTGCAGCCCTGCAGCTCTGCAGCTCCGCAGCCCTGCAGATCCACAGCTCTGCAGCTCCGTAGCTCTGTAGCTCCGCAGTTCTGTAGCTCTGTAGCTCCGTAGCTCCGTAGCTCCGCAGTTCTGTAGCTCTGCAGCTCCGTAGCCCTGCAGCTCTGTAGCCCTGCAGCCCTGCAGCTCTCAGGTCTGCACATTAGAATGAAACGTGACTCAGGGCGCTACATACCGTCACATCACAGCGTCAGAAGATGGCCGACACTTCCCCCTCAGATGCAGAGAGAAAGAACGCTGTCATGACTACAGCTCTCTGATCAGTTGGCAAACACACACACACACACACACACACACACACACACACACACACCGAGCAGTGAGGACAGGCCTGTACATGACGTGTGTGTCATTCTTTCTCTGTTAGGCCGAGGACTATTTCAGGGTGTGGACAAAGAACGTAGAGTGTGTGTGTGTGTGTGTGTGTGTGTGTGTGTGTCTGTGTTTGTGTGTGTGTTTGTGTGTGTGTGTGTGTGTGTGTGTGTGTGTGTGTGTGTGTGTGTGTGTGCATTAAGCCCCGTCCACTGCACACTGGCAAACATGTCAATCAAACCATCAGCACTGCACGACTACTGGCTCCTGTCAAGACTTCAAACTACACAGCTCCTTTAAGCGTGCATGCGTGCGTGCGTGCATGCGTGCGTGCGTGCGTGCGCGTGCGTGTGTGCGTTACCTCTGCTATGATTAGACCTGCAGAATCATTCCTCAGATATATTAGCCGCTTAATCCAGAGCAGGTCAACGAGGTCACACACAACCTGCTGCTGCCTGATGAAGACACACACACACACACACACACAGAGTGTATATGTACACGCATGACTTACACAACATGCTAAACACATGTTGAGACTGACTGATATATTTTTCCTCCCTTACAGACAAACACATGAATGTTTGCATGTAAAACATTAATCACATATTTATCACCAGTAGAACTTCGTTCTCATGTGAGTTTCTAATGTTAATGAAATGCATCATGAGAATGAATTTTATCTCACGTGTAATAATAATTATTATTATTTACATTAAATAGTAATGACTATTATTATTTATATTAAATAATAATAATAAATAATGTTATTTTTTATATAAATAATTATAATTATTATTATTTTATGTAAATAATAATAATATTAAATATTATTATGATATCATAAATATTTCACTTCACATCAATTTCACATGTGCAGACTTTTTTTTTTACAATGATCCGTCAAATGTGGTTATTAAAAATGTGCACGAAGGCAGGATTATTTTGCAGTTGAATAAACTTTAAAGTATTAAAGGTGACACAAGCTGTCAGGCAATTCAAAGTACTTTACAGGGATATTAATAACATATTAAATATATTAAACACTTGATGTGAAGGAAACAGTAAAATAGCATTTAAATGACAATAAAAACAGAACGCCAGAACAATCTAATAAAAAGTTAAAGATAAGAAAGAAATTGCATTTTAAAAAGTAATAAAAAAGTAAATATATTTGAATAGTAGATTCAGTTGAAATAAGATGAATAAATAATAATTATAAATAAAAACACAAATGTAACCTTTATATTAATTAAGCAAAATAAGCTTCAAAATAACAAAACAAATAACTTATTAAACGTGAATATTCTGTAATTACTAAATGCAAATATGGTCAACACATGATTTGATGTGAACAGACAATATTTAATGAACATGAGCTCTCTATATGTAGATTAAATAAACAAAATGTGTTTGAATATTATTAATATTAATATTCTCATGACGCCTTTATCAACTGTTAAAGTTTATTTAATGTTTGATAAAAGTAATAAGACATTTCCTTCTGTTGTTGTTTTAGATTAAAATATTCACTTGAATTTAAACGTTTTCACAAAATAAGTTCCATCAAAATGAGTCAAAACAACGAATATTGGAAGTCTGTTATTTGCTTGTTTCTTACATATAAACTCTGTATTTCAGCCACTTTGACTCTGTGATGATTCGTGCAAAACAGAAGCTGAAATAAACATTTCTATTTTTGCTTCAGATTCATCAGATTCATCTTTATGTCTCTATTTGACATATATAAACATTAGACAGCCTGTTCACAGACACTGAGAGTTGAAAATGAGTTTCTAAGAGGAAACCAGGAGCTCAACTGTTGGATTTAACTCTTTAAGGATATTTGAGTAAAGAAACAAAACACAGGATGAACAATGGACCCGACACACACACACACACACACACACACACACACACACACACACACACCCTGGTATTAATGGCGTATCAGATGGAGGCCTGCCAGCATCATTACACGCCTCTAAGACTAATTACACGTCCAACAGGCTCATTAGCTGATTCACTGGATTCAGTTACAGCATCAAGTTCAGCTCAGAGGAAACTCAACCTCACACACACATCACATGTACTGTACAGTATAACACACCCTTCACACATAGCCCCAGATAGTGTCCTGATGCATACAGGTAAACATCCACACACACACATATGCAGGTATGTAACACACACGCTTTCCAAATAGCTTCAGGGAGACGAACCTGCTGATCCACTTCCTGTCAGGAGGATTTCTGATCAGCTGAAAACTCTGTTTTCTTCCTTCCTTCCTTAACGATTCAGGGTCAGTCCACATAAATACATAACACATATCTCAGATGAGATTATATTTGCTGAGTACGAGGAAGTTGACTCCGCTTTTATGAATCTCTCTCAAATCTATAATGATATGAAGCCTGCAGAGTTTAGTTTACTGGTTGACTGAGAAAACAATGAAATCTCTGTACAAATGGTTTTCTGTTTGGGAACTCTCCCGTGATCGATGGATGGATAAGACTAGAGACCTAGAGCCTTCAGGGGATGGATGGATCAAACTAGAGACCTAGAGAATTCAGAGGATGGATGGATCAAATTAGAGACCTAGAACATTCAGAGGATGGATGGATCAGACTAGAGACCTAGAGCATTCAGAGGATGGATGGATCAAACTAGAGACCTAGAGAATTCAGAGGATGGATGGATCAAATTAGAGACCTAGAACATTCAGAGGATGGATGGATCAGACTAGAGACCTAGAGCATTCAGAGGATGGATGGATCAAACTAGAGACCTAGAGCATTCAGAGGATGGATGGATCAAACTAGAGACCTAGAGCATTCAGAGGATGGATGGATGGATCAAACTAGAGACCTAGAGCATTCAGAGGATGGATGGATGGATCAAACTAGAGACCTAGAGCATTCAGAGGATGGATGGATCAAACTAGAGACCTAGAGCATTCAGAGGATGGATGGATGGATCAAACTAGAGACCTAGAGCATTCAGAGGATGGATGGATCAAACTAGAGACCTAGAGCATTCAGAGGATGGATGGATCAAACTAGAGACCTAGAGCATTCAGAGGATGGATGGATCAGACTAGAGACCTAGAGCATTCAGAGGATGGATGGATCAGACTAGAGACCTAGAGCATTCAGAGGATGGATGGATCAAACTAGAGACCTAGAGCATTCAGAGGATGGATGGATGGATGGATCAAACTAGAGACCTAGAGCATTCAGAGGATGGATGGATGGATCAAACTAGAGACCTAGAGCATTCAGAGGATGGATGGATCAAACTAGAGACCTAGAGCATTCAGAGGATGGATGGATCAAACTAGAGACCTAGAGCATTCAGAGGATGGATGGATCAGACTAGAGACCTAGAGCATTCAGAGGATGGATGGATCAGACTAGAGACCTAGAGCATTCAGAGGATGGATGGATCAGACTAGAGACCTAGAGCATTCAGAGGATGGATGGATCAAACTAGAGACCTATAGCATTCAGAGGATGGATGGATGGATCAAACTAGAGACCTAGAGCATTCAGAGGATGGATGGATGGATCAAACTAGAGACCTAGAGCATTCAGAGGATGGATGGATCAAACTAGAGACCTAGAGCATTCAGAGGATGGATGGATCAAACTAGAGACCTAGAGCATTCAGAGGATGGATGGATCAGACTAGAGACCTAGAGCATTCAGAGGATGGATGGATCAAACTAGAGACCTAGAGCATTCAGAGGATGGATGGATCAAACTAGAGACCTAGAGCATTCAGAGGATGGATGGATCAAACTAGAGACCTAGAGCATTCAGAGGATGGATGGATCAGACTAGAGACCTAGAGCATTCAGAGGATGGATGGATCAGACTAGAGACCTAGAGCATTCAGAGGATGGATGGATCAAACTAGAGACCTAGAGCATTCAGAGGATGGATGGATCAGACTAGAGACCTAGAGCATTCAGAGGATGGATGGATCAAACTAGAGACCTAGAGCATTCAGAGGATGGATGGATCAAACTAGAGACCTAGAGCATTCAGAGGATGGATGGATCAGACTAGAGACCTAGAGCATTCAGAGGATGGATGGATCAGACTAGAGACCTGATCATTTATAACTAAATGATATCAGTATCTCATATCAATGCATCAATGTGTCTGACTCTCAGTGACCCAAATACTTTAATGGGTTTTATTAAGAGTGATAAAAAGGTGAATCAAAGTGGGACTAGAGCTCTGCAGCGTTCAGAGAGATGAAGAGCTTGTAAATGTCTCCACTGTGGAAGTGAAAGTGAAAGTTAATGGCAGGAAGCTTCTCTGAGAAGCAGCAATAAACATCCTCCGTCCTCCGCCCTGCTGTCATTATGAGGCCGTAAGGATGACAGACTCCCGAGCAGCGGCGGTGACCCCCCGGAGTGACCCCCCGGAGCCTCTCCAGCTGGGAGCCCCTCCTGGGGCCCCCGGTGGTCCAAGTGATCTATTGCCGGTGTCCGGGTCCCGCCTGAGCGCGGCGCTCCGGAGGCCCGTGTTTAGCCTGATCCAGGATCCAGGAAACAGGCCCTTCCTCCGGCTAAACACAGAGAGCAGCTCTCCGGGCAGCGGCTACAAGTCAATACATTAAATCAGTAAAAGCAGCAAAAGATAAAAGAAAATAATCAATAAATAAAAAGTATATCCTCTGAAATTAAATGTAATACTTCTACTATGTTTCTAACCCTCCAGGTAACATGTAAATAGAAGCATTTCTTCAGAAAATAAAATAAAAGTGCACTTTAAATAATGAATTTATCTTCATATTAGGCTACTCAACTAATGCAGTCCATCCTAACTACACAGGAAAAAATATACAAACAACAATTTAACACCATAACGCACCTATAAGAACACACACACACACACACACACACGCACACACACACTCAGTGGCAGGCTCTTTCTCAGTCCCCTGCAGCAGTCAGAGAATATGCAAATGAGCAAAAACTCTGACGGATTTAACAGAAGTAAAATCTGTTTTTTGTTCGTTCAAAACCAAAAGACAACCTCAGAAACATATCAACATCGATGCATCACTGTATTTCATACAGTTTAAACCAGAATACACAACTTTTAAACATGCTATCTTAAGCAGAGGAGGAAGAGCCTTACAACACATCTGACCAGTACAAAACCAGAAGCTGTCCATGCTTTGTCTGTGTGTATTTTGTGCGTCAACAATTAACGCCCCCCCCTGCTACAACAGGCAACCGGGAACCATGAAAACACACCCGTTTCATTCATTCAATACAAAGTTAACACAAGTAAAGTTACAATACAGATAATGATGGCAAAAGAAAGTATGACACACCGGTTTTGAGAATGTTAATAAAAAAATGAAAATAATAAAAATAACATAACCAACATATTGACTCAACTACATGTAATCCAGACCTGTGCGTAATCCAGACCTGTGCGTAATCCAGACCTGTGCGTAAAAGCCAACAAAACGCGCAGAACGAGTTGAACTCATCGTGGATTTATTTTCAGTATTTTTTTAACTTATTTTTTAACAACAAATCAAAGTAAGTTAAAGGCAGACAGAAGATGGAGTTTGATATTGATATGATATTCATCTGAACATCTTTAAAGTGCCTCTAAAAGATTTGGAAACAGGCACATCTGGCTGCAGATGTTTTGAATGTTGATGAATGTTTTTTTGATACCTTGTGATTTTTAAATTTGCTCTTTGTCTTCGTTTTCAATTGTTATGTTTGTTTTATGTCTGCAACTGTGCAACTGTGCTGCTGCCTGTCTTGGACACTCTTGGAAAAGAGATTTTTAATCTCAATGAGTTTTTACTCCTGGTTAAATAAAGGTAAAATAAAGGTAAAATAAAGGTTAAATACAAAATAATAATAAATATGATAACATTTAGGCCTTTAACCTGAAACACTTTTCTTTATTTCACAAGGAAAGTTGAATGAACTGACGGATCTTCAGTGGTAACATGTTGCTGCAGCAGCTTCTGGTTAACAAGTTGAATCTTTGTGCCTTCAGAGTTCATCCATCAGAGCTGACAGAGGTCGTGTGAGTGGAGACTTTCTCTCCTGCAGGCTGTCCACACTGGAGAAGACACACACTGTAAACAATCTCTGTTAACTTACAGCAGGATCTCAACAGTATGAACCTGTTATTGATAAAAACTTTACTGTTAATACAAAAGAAAAGCTGTTAAATTAATAACTGAACTATAATGCATTCTTAATAAACATCACTTTACTGATCAGCTGTCTAAAGTCTCATCAGTAACAGCTTCATGCAGGATTTGTTGAGTTCTGGCACCTGATCTGCTCATGTGAGGCTTGTTCATTGAACATGATCTTAAAATCAGTGAATTATCTTTATTGTTCTTCATCACATGTTGTTCTGGTTTCATTCTGTGCTTGTAGCAGCTAGAGACACACAACAAGTCTATTAGAGCCTTTCTCCTAACAACCTTTAGTTGTATTTAGTGTGACTATTCCTATGTCTGTAACCTGCTAAGTCTATTCATCTATAGGCAAAAAATAATGTTTATTAAAATGTATGTAAAACCTAAATAGTGCATTAAAACAAATCAGTAAGATAATGTAAAAGAAAGGTGAAAAACAGCTATATAATGTATCTTCAAACAGTAAATTAACTGTAAAATACTGTGAAATTAATAAAACAAAACTGTATTTTTCATTAACAGTACAAAGCTGTAAATGTCAGTGACAGTATAATAATGTTAATTTTACAGTAACATAAAGGTTAACCCTGCTGCCAGCTCTTTACTGGTATTTTACTGGGACATTCTAAACAGTGTAGTTCACTATATATACTGTATATCCAGACTTCGTCTAATGGCTCCTCGTCTGGTTAAAACGGTTTCAGGCGGCGAAATATATAAACAGCACAAAATACAAAACACACAGAATAAAAGGCCGTGCGTGGAGGAGGGATCGTGCTCGTCTCAGTTCCTCTCTGAAGGATGTTGGAGACTAAAGAAGAGAAGAGGTGAAACGTTGAAGCCACTCAGAAGAGTTTAAAAGTCTTTATTGTGGAGGAGAACTCATCAGAGATGAAGCAGCCTGATAACTTCTTTTTTTTATTATTTATAAGAGACGCAGAGAGAAAACGGCTTTTAATGTTTTAAATGTTTCCTTCTTTGGTCGTCGGTCTTCATGGATGAGCTCATGAGTCATCTCGAGAATAATATCATGTTGGATGCAAATTAATCCAACAACGCGCCTTTTTATGCACCAAACATCTGGAACAAACTCCCAGAAACCTGCAGGACCAACTCTGAGCTCTTTATAATCTAAGCTCCATCTTTCCTGCCTTTTATTAAACCAGATAATGATCTGATATACTGCACTAGAGCTTTTACTCTTGTGTGTTATTTGTTATTTGTATGATCTTGTTTTATGGATGTTTTAGGTTGTTTATAATTGTATTCTTATGTATTGTCTTATTTATTGCAGTATTTATCAACTGTACTAATTATAGATTTTAAGGGCTGAGAGAGAGCCAGGGTAAAATGCATTTCATTGCATTTCACTGTACATTGTACTTTTAAATGCATATGACAAATAAACTTGAAACTTGAAACTTGTTATATTCTATTTTAGCTTCTATTTTTAGCTTGTTTTTATTTTCTAATCTTTAATGTTTTTATAACTGTTTTAATTATGTCTTATTGTTCTTTTGCACTTTGTCACAATGTTCTTGAATGTTTATGTAAAGCACTTTGAATCTCCCTGTTGCTGAAATGTGCTACACAGATAAAGCTCCATGCCTTGTAGCCAAAGCACAGAAATATGTAGAAATATTGGATGTAATTCAGTTTTAGAGTTTCAATCGAAATTGAGTCTTTTGTTTTTTTGTGGAGGAAAAGTGACTTAAATGAATGAGTTTCCTATTTGCACAATATTTCTGTTTCTGAAGATAGAAAACTTTTTCTTATTATTTTCCTTATTCATATTTTAGAAAATTTGAGAAAGAATCTTTTTCCTGAAGACTTTTTACGCGTCCTGCAAATGGGTTTTCCATTTTATACTATATGCTAACATTTACGCAAATAGACTTTTTACATCAGTAAAATAACAATAATCCGTGTAGTGGTGTCCGTGATGATCCGGACCCAGAGACAGACCTGGTCCGGGTCTGGATGATTGATGTCTGTAGCCGTCGGCAGGTTGGAGAGCAGCAGGCTGGACGCTGTTTAGAGATAGAGAGCTGATAAAGAGACGCTCGGTGAGAGAGGCTCTAATGGAGCAGGAGGAGAACCGGACTGTCTGGGTCTCTGATGGATGATCTGATGATCTGGAGGCACTAATGCCCTCCAGTTTATACACAGACACACAGACCTCTAGACGGGAGGATCATCACGTGGCCTGAGTTGATCTGAGGGGAAATTATTCATCATGAAAAAGCTGCTGCGCTCCTCGAGAGCTCTGAATGAATCCCCTCCGTGTGAGAATAACACTAAAGACACTAAAGACACTAAAGACACTGAAGAGACTTACAAGCTCTTCTCTTTCTGCACATTTTTTAAAAAGTAATAATAAATACATTAAGTAAATATAAATATATTTGAATAGTACACTCAGTTGAAATAAGATGAATAAATAATAATATAAATAAAAACACAAATATAACCTTTATATTAATTAAGCAAAATAAGCTTCAAAATAACAAAACAAATAATTTATTAAACGTGAATATTCTGTAATAACTAAATGCAAATATGGTCAGCACATGATTTGATGTGAACAGACAGTATTTAATGAACATGAGCTCTCTATATGTAGATTAAATGGACAAAATGTGTTTGAATATTATGAATATTAATATTCTCATGACGCCTTTATCAAACTGTTAAAGTTTATTTAATGTTTGAGAAAAGTAATAAGACATTTTCTTCCGTTGTTGTTGTTTTAGATTAAAATAAATAAAATGCTGCCGCTCTGCCGCTCTGCCGCTCTGCCGCTCTGCCGTTCTGCCGCTCTGCGCGCTCTGCCGCTCTGCCGCTCTGCGCGCTCTGCCGCTCTGCCGCTCTGCGCGCTCTGCGCGTTCTGCCGCTCTGCCGTTCTGCCGCTCTGTCGCTCTGCCGCTCTGCGTGGTTTTCTCATCAAATGAAAGCAACGCGCCTCTGTGGAAACGTGTACTTGAGTTAAGCAACAACAGGGTGATAAATCAACGCTTCGTGGCTGTAACCGCTTGTTTCCTCTGCAGTAATAACAATGGAAGTGGAGGCTTTAGGAGCAGATCTACAGGGCGGCGGGTTGATTCTCCTTCAATATGAGAAACTAAATAAGAAAACACTCATCCATCAGCCTGAAGCCTCCTCTGCTCTGCATGGCGCGGTTATATACAAACCTCCCGGTCTGAATTGCTGGGTGGAGATCATTTACTTTATTTAAATGGTCGAGAAGAAGAAGAAGAAAAAAAAGAAAACCTTTCGCTCTCGTTTCATTTCCCACATAAATCAGGAATTCCTCTGCCGGTAAAAGTCGGTCGTTTGTCAGCGGAGTCTGGCTGCCCGGTGACAGAAAACGAGAAACAGAAGTCCCATTAGGTAAACCATCCAACCATCCAACCATCCAACACCACGAGTTATACAGCCGCTCACACTGCAGCCGGGCGGGGTCATAAACACAGCCGGCTGCGTCATCAGCTGGAGAGGAGGCTGGGGGAGAGAGATAGAGGCCTGGCCTCGAACCTTTAACCACGCAGAGCTCTGACAGAGGCTGAGAGGAGGAGGAGAGGAGGAGGAGGCTGAGTGAGAGAGATAGAGGCCTGGCCTCGAACCTTTAACCACGCAGAGCTCTGAGAGAGGCCAGGAGGAGGAGGAGAGGAGGCCAGGAGGAGGAGAAGAGGAGAGGAGGCTGAGAGGAGGAGGAGGAGAGGATGAGGAGAGGAGGAGGAGAGGAGGCTGAGAGGAGGAGGATAGGAGGCCAGGAGGAGGAGGAGAGGAGAGGAGGCTGAGAGGAGGAGGAGGAGGAGAGGAGAGGAGGAGGAGAGGAGGAGGAGAGGAGGCTGAGAGGAGGAGGAGAGGAGGCAGAGTGGAGGCCGAGAGGAGGAGGCCGAGAGGAGGAGGAGAGGAGGCCGAGAAGAGGAGGAGAGGAGGCCGAGAGGAGGCCGAGAGGAGGAGGAGAGGAGGCCGAGAGGAGGAGGAGAGGAGGCGGAGAGGAGGCTGAGAGGAGGTGGAGAGGAGGCCGAATAGAGGCCGAGAGGAGGCCGGGAGAAGGCCGGGAGGAGGAGGAAAGGAGGCCGAGGGGAGGCCTGGAGGAGGTGGAGAGGAGGCTGAGAGGAGGCTGAGAGGAGGCTGAGAGGAGGATGAGAGGAGGTGGAGAGGAGGTGGAGAGGAGGTGGAGAGGAGGCTGGGCGGGTTAACGCAAAACATCAGGATGAGAAAAAAAATACTTATTTGGGGTTTCTGGCGAAAAACGACACATGAAGGTGTAAGAAAAAGTTCACTTTAATTGTTCTAATTCGTGCTGTTCCCATGGCAACAGAATAAATCCAGGCGGTGTTCTGTGGAGAGGTTTGGTGGAGGTGTTCTGCGGAGAGGTTTGGTGGAGAGGTTTGGTGGAGAGGTTTGGTGGAGAGGTTTGGTAGAGAGGTTTGGTGGAGGTGTTCTGCGGAGAGGTTTGGTGGAGAGGTTTGGTGGAGAGGTTTGGTGGAGAGGTTTGGTAGAGAGGTTTGGTGGAGGTGTTCTGCGGAGAGGTTAGGTAGAGAGGTTTGGTGGAGGTGTTCTGCGGAGAGGTTTGGTGGAGAGGTTTGGTGGAGAGGTTTGGTGGAGAGGTTTGGTAGAGAGGTTTGGTGGAGGTGTTCTGTGGAGAGGTTTGGTGGAGAGGTTTGGTAGAGAGGTTTGGTGGAGGTGTTCTGTGGAGAGGTTTGGTGGAGAGGTTTGGTAGAGAGGTTTGGTGGAGGTGTTCTGCGTAGAGGTTTGGTGGAGAGGTTTGGTGGAGAGGTTTGGTGGAGGTGTTCTGTGGAGAGGTTTGGTGGAGAGGTTTGGTGGAGAGGTTTGGTGGAGGTGTTCTGCGGAGAGGTTTGGTGGAGAGGTTAGGTAGAGAGGTTTGGTGGAGGTGTTCTGCGGAGAGGTTTGGTGGAGAGGTTTGGTGGAGAGGTTTGGTAGAGAGGTTTGGTGGAGGTGTTCTGTGGAGAGGTTTGGTGGAGAGGTTTGGTAGAGAGGTTTGGTGGAGGTGTTCTGCGGAGAGGTTTGGTGGAGAGGTTTGGTGGAGAGGTTTGGTAGAGAGGTTTGGTGGAGGTGTTCTGTGGAGAGGTTTGGTGGAGAGGTTTGGTAGAGAGGTTTGGTGGAGGTGTTCTGCGGAGAGGTTTGGTGGAAAGGTTTGGTAGAGAGGTTTGGTGGAGGTGTTCTGTGGAGAGGTTTGGTGGAGAGGTTTGGTGGAGAGGTTTGGTGGAGAGGTTTGGTAGAGAGGTTTGGTGGAGAGGTTTGGTGGAGAGGTTTGGTGGAGGTGTTCTGTGGAGAGGTTTGGTGGAGAGGTTTGGTGGAGGTGTTCTGTGGAGAGGTTTGGTGGAGAGGTTTGGTAGAGAGGTTTGGTGGAGGTGTTCTGTGGAGAGGTTTGGTGGAGGTGTTCTGTGGAGAGGTTTGGTGGAGAGGTTTGGTGGAGAGGTTTGGTGGAGAGGTTTGGTAGAGAGGTTTGGTGGAGGTGTTCTGCGGAGAGGTTTGGTGGAGGTGTTCTGTGGAGAGGTTTGGTGGAGAGGTTTGGTGGAGAGGTTTGGTAGAGAGGTTTGGTGGAGGTGTTCTGTGGAGAGGTTTGGTGGAGAGGTTTGGTGGAGAGGTTTGGTGGAGAGGTTTGGTAGAGAGGTTTGGTGGAGGTGTTCTGCGGAGAGGTTTGGTGGAGGTGTTCTGTGGAGAGGTTTGGTGGAGGTGTTCTGTGGAGAGGTTTGGTGGAGGTGTCTGGAGGTGTATGTCCTGCCGAGCGGACAGAGACGTTCCGGATCACTGAGATAGCGTCTTCCCACTCTGCTTAATGGAGCTATTACTGGCTGCAGGCTGAAGGCTATCTAAACATATGCATGCACGCGCGATTTGCACCCGCGCACGAATAGCCTTTAAGCCGCACGCACGGAGACGCGCGCGCTTTTACGCACGGAGAGGCGAACGAACTCTGTCAAAGATTTATACTTTTTTATTATATTTATAGTTTTATATTATTTCTTTTGTATGTCTACTAATATTTTTGTCTGGGTCCAACAATTATCCGTCTTCCAGATTATTATTGAGGTTTTTGTGAACAGATAAAGAAGATTTAAATCCTCTGCACAGCTGGAACACATGACATATTAAATATTACACGCTGAAGGGAATGTTGATGTCAAACAAGATTTCATGTCGAGATATAGAAAATAAACCATGAACATATTTACGTAAAAAAACAACATTTAAAACAACTAGAAAAGATCAATTAAAGTTGTTTTTCTGTGATTATTCTGATGTAAACTGATCAGACAGATCTCGACTAATTAAAATGTAAATATCAATTAGTTTGTTAGAATCAGGTTTCATTTCGTCAAAACGCTCAAATTGAAAAAAAACAACAAAAAAAACAGAATAATACTTTTTGCAATTTAAGAAAATGTTTCTATACATATATTTTTACTATCTGAAAATAATAATAGTAATAATGATAATAATAATAAAATCAAATCCATCTTACCGAAGCATTTTTTTTAATCTACAAAGAGACGCGCTTTTGAAAAATATTTTTTTAAATTCAAAATGCGTTTCCTCATCAAGGAAAAAATATAAAATATAACATTCGCTTTAAAATGACGTATTTCCCTGAAACTTATTTTTACCAAGTTTATTAATGTCGTTTATTTTATTTAGTGCAGATTCTGCTGTAATGGAGACTTTATTGGTTTTAGTTCATTTCTTTCACTCTGAAACTTTATTAGAATCAACAGTTTTCTTGCTCTTCTCTTTATATGTTTAATGTTCATATATATATATATATATATATATATATATATATATATATATATTTATATATATATATATATAAAAGAGGAAATCACAGAAGTAAATGATAATCTAAGGCATAAAATAGTGCAGTTAAAATAAATGTGAACATAAGTAAATGTAAAAATAGTAATGTAAATGTAAATTTGTAAAATTGTAAATTTGTAATGTAGTTGTTGGCAGTATTTCAGATGGGAAACTGAATGTTAACAGGATGTAGTATGTAATAATGAGAAGTACTAAAACTATACAGAGGTGTGAACAGGAATGCAGTATGAATAAAGAAGTTATATGTATATATATACATATAACTTATTTTTGTATTGCCCATACAGAGTTACAAACTTCTATTTTAAATGAGAACTGTTGGTGCTTGGATGATGACAAAATGGATTTATTGGCTATTTAATTTTAATGCTCTTGAGTTGGTTGCTTTTGTTTCTCGAGCTTTGGAGAAACGTCAGGATGGTGAATGGATGAATGTTGGAACATAAACATGATAATTGTGTTTTCTTGCTCTTTAACATCCTAATAAAGTTTTTGTGTTTCTGTTCACACGCACACGCACACACACGCACACACGCACACAGGAGGCTGATATTATCTCTCGTCTCTCCTCCAACCATCCAGAGCCGCCTGGCGCCTCCGCTGGGCCGCAGATGACAGCAGACAAGAACAAGAGGAGAGGTGTAACGTTTCCTATTGTTACCTCTGTTCACTACACACACACACACACACACACACACGCACACACACACACGCACACACACTAACACACACACACACACACACACACACACAGACACACACACACGCACACACACTAACACACACACACACACACACACAGACACACACACACGCACACACACACACACCAAAACTTCAGACACCAAACTCATAAAAAAGGTCTTTTCATTTTCTGTCTGCAGAAAAAGCAAAATACACCAAAACTATCTCTTCAACCAAATCACACACATTATGTTATTCTGTGTGATCTTCTTCTTCTGATAACTAATGTCACATTTTTTCATTTCCATTGACTGAGTCTCCTCTGAAACTGTTTGGAGGAAACACCCTTCTGAAAACCTCTGATACCGGTAAATATAATAAGCTCTCAACTCTGAAGGAGAATTATATAATTAATCAAACATATATAAACTGATCTATATATCATCATTTTTATTCAGATACAGCATATTCTTAGGATATCCTGATTATTATTATATATATATATATATATATATTATACTATATTTATTTATTTATTTTATTTTATTTTATTTTATTTTATTTTATTTTATTTTATTTTATTGTGTCATGCATAAATAACATACCCAGCCCAAACGATCTTACAAGACACCAGCAAACACAAAGGCAGAAACCAGAGTAGCAGTTTAAATAACAAATAATATTAAACTAGACAAAGAAACCATCCTGACACAATTATCATGTTTATGTTCCAACATTCATCCATTCACCATCCTGACGTTTCTCCAAAGCTCGAGAAACAAAAGCAACCAACTCAAGAGCATTAAAATTAAATAGCCAATAAATCTCTTTTGTCATCATCCAAGCACCAAAACACTTCTGGATTTTCAGGACATTTCATTTAAAATAGAAGTTTGTAACTCAGTATGGGCAATACAAAAATAAATGATATATATATATATATATATATATATATATATAACTTCTCATTATTACATACTACATTCCTGTTTCAGCCTGTGTACATACTGTATATTACTTATTCATACTACATCCTGTTAACATTCAGCTTTCCCATCTGAAATACTGCCATCAACAACATTACAAATTTACATTTTTACAAATTTACATTTACATTACTATTTTTAATTTACTTATGTTCACATTTATTTTAACTGCACTATTTTATGCCTTAGATTATCATTTACTTCTGTGATTTCATCTTCTATACATATATATATATATAATATATTTATATATATATATACAATATTTTGAATATTTTATTTATGAACATTGTTGAAGGAACCTGAGACCAAAGATTTTTATAACCAATGACTGCAGCTGCTGCTTTAAAGAGCTTTAAAGCTCTATGCTTTATTGAAAGCTCTGTACTTTATTTAAAGCTCCATACTTTATTTAAAGCTCTTTACTTTATTTAAAGATCTATACTTTATTGAAAGCTCTTTACTTTATTTAAAGCTTGTTACTTTATTGAAAGATCTATACTTTATTGAAAGCTCTTTACTTTATTTAAAGCTTGTTACTTTATTTAAAGCTCTTTACTTTATTGAAAGCTCTTTACTTTATTTAAAGCTCGTTACTTTATTTAAAGCTCTTTACTTTATTTAAAGCTCGTTACTTTATTTAAAGCTCTTTACTTTATTTAAAGCTCTTTACTTTATTTAAAGCTCGTTACTTAAAGCTCTATGCTTTATTTAAAGCTCTATACTTTATTTAAAGATCTATACTTTATTTAAAGCTCTTTACTTTATTTAAAGCTCGTTACTTTATTGAAAGCTCTTTACTTTATTTAAAGCTCTTTACTTTATTGAAAGCTCTTTACTTTATTTAAAGCTCGTTACTTTATTTAAAGCTCTTTACTTTATTTAAAGCTCTTTACTTTATTTAAAGCTCGTTACTTAAAGCTCTATACTTTATTTAAAGATCTATACTTTATTTAAAGCTCTTTACTTTATTTAAAGCTCGTTACTTTATTGAAAGCTCTTTACTTTATTGAAAGCTCTTTACTTTATTTAAAGCTCGTTACTTTATTTAAAGCTCGTTACTTTAGTTAAAGCTCGTTACTTTATTGAAAGCTCTTTACTTTATTTAAAGCTCTTTACTTTATTGAAAGCTCTTTACTTTATTTAAAGCTCTTTACTTTATTTAAAGCTCGTTACTTTATTTAAAGCTCTTTACTTTATTTAAAGCTCGTTACTTAAAGCTCTATGCTTTATTTAAAGCTCTATACTTTATTTAAAGATCTATACTTTATTTAAAGCTCGTTACTTTATTTAAAGCTCGTTACTTTATTTAAAGCTCGTTACTTTATTGAAAGCTCTTTACTTTATTTAAAGCTCTTTACTTTATTGAAAGCTCTTTACTTTATTTAAAGCTCGTTACTTTATTTAAAGCTCTTTACTTTATTTAAAGCTTGTTACTTTATTTAAAGCTCGTTACTTTATTGAAAGCTCTTTACTTTATTTAAAGCTTGTTACTTTATTTAAAGCTCTATACTTTATTTAAAGCTCTTTACTTTATTGAAAGCTCTTTACTTTATTTAAAGCTCTTTACTTTATTTAAAGCTTGTTACTTTATTTAAAGCTTGTTACTTTATTTAAAGCTTGTTAATTCATTTAAAGCTCGTTACTTTATTTAAAGTTTATAAGTAAGTTTGAAATAACTTATCTGTGTTTGTGTGAAAGATAAAGAGTGGAACAGAAGCTCCACAGAGGTCACCGTCTTCCTGTCAGCAGTGAACAACCTGCGTCCTCCTGATGGACGTTTATCTGGATATAAACTCTCAGTCCTCTACAGGCTGAGAGACATGAGGACAAACCCTCAGAGGACCCGGTCAGGATCCCTGAGGTTCACCCACACAAAATGCTACGAATATCAAATATTAACTCTCATTTCATCCCTAGTTTTTAATGCTAGAAACAGCTTCCTCCTGCTGCTGGAAACAATGTTGAGACTGTATTCAATATTATGTGTAAAATCAAAACAATGAACTAATAGAACCTAAAAGAAGCTCCGTAAAGCTGAAAGATTTGGTGACACAATTACAAAATCAGTGAGTGTATCTTCCTCTGACATATGGTGGATCATTGGAGACATATTTATAAAACAAAATGTCAACTTGCCTTTTTTATGCTTTCAGTAGACCTGTTCTAGTCTTCTTTAGGGGTCCAGGAGGTCTTTAGGGGGTCTAGGGGGTCTTCAGGGGTCCAGTAGGTCTTTAGGGGGTTCAGGAGGTCTTTAGGGGGTCTAGGGGGTCTTTAGGGGGTGTTTAGGGGGTCTTTAGGGGGTCTTTAGGGGGTGTTTAGGGGGTCTTTAGGGGGTCTTTAGAGGGTGTTTAGGGGGGATAGCAGGTCAACAGTAGATGTCACATAGAAGTGGTGAACATCACCTGAAAGCTGAGAACCTGGAGATTAATCTGAGATGCTGCTCAGCACTGAGGGTTAAGATGTTGTAGTCATAAATCAGAAATAAACATTAATTATTTATGTAAAAGTGTATAAGTGTTTAGAACATGATGATAGTAGTATCTGATGGTCATCTCCATGTTCTATTATGTCTCATAAGTTGTTGCAGTAATTTCTGGGGTTGATCCCATTTGTTCCACAGATTTGGTGCTAAATTAAACAATTTTTTACCACTGGAGAATTGATAAAAAATGATCAATAATCCCTCTAAAAATTACCACATTAAGACACCAAGACCTTGAGGAACACCATAAAAGAAGACATGCTGGGATTTGGGATCAAAAACATTTGACATTTGGAGATTTCTGCAAGAATTTCTGCATTTTTTGGTGATTGGATGGCGAACACTAAAACTGCTCAGAAACCCCCTTATTGTTAATCTAGCTAGGAAAGCCATCCATCCTCTGAATGCTCTAGGTCTCTAGTTTGATCCATCCATCCTCTGAATGCTCTAGGTCTCTAGTTTGATCCATCCATCCTCTGAATGCTCTAGGTCTCTAGTCTGATCCATCCATCCTCTGAATGCTCTAGGTCTCTAGTCTGATCCATCCATCCTCTGAATGCTCTAGGTCTCTAGTCTGATCCATCCATCCTCTGAATGCTCTAGGTCTCTAGTTTGATCCATCCATCCTCTGAATGCTCTAGGTCTCTAGTCTGATCCATCCATCCTCTGAATGCTCTAGGTCTCTAGTTTGATCCATCCATCCTCTGAATGCTCTAGGTCTCTAGTCTGATCCATCCATCCTCTGAATGCTCTAGGTCTCTAGTTTGTGGCTGTAAAGTTTCATTTTCAAGTTTACATTCACAGATCTGGAGGTCAGAGGTCAAGGGACCCCTTCGAAAATGGCCATGCCAGTTTTTCCTCACCAAAGTTTAGCCCACCTTTGGAGCGTTATTTAACCTCCTTCCCAACAAGCTGGATTCTTTAGGTTTCCTAGCCCTCAAACTGAACCTACTGGATCCTTAAGAGGGTTTACAGGGGAACTTATTTCAGTAGATCAGCATGTATCATGAAGTATATTTACATGCTTCTTTCAATTTTTGTTGTGGTACTTACATGGTTGAGTTCACACAATGCAAGTGGCTTGGATAAAAAGCAGCAGCTAAATACACGTAACGTAACGTAACGTAATGTAATTTCATCCTGGAGATGCCTGACTGCCAGTATTGGAAACCTTGTCCCAGAATAACCACCCCACCAAAACCAAGCGCCCCCTCACTTAACTGGAACCAAAACAGTTTTATTTCTTTCCAATAGCTGCTGTGGAGTGTTGGTCCATCAGAACGCACAGCGCTCAGCCTGGCGTCATTAGATTTAATGCTTATTTAAAGTAAATGGAGGCGCCGTGTGCCAGTCTAAACACTACCCTGCCTTTGTTTGGCACTCTTTTACGAGGACACGCTGATGATGATGTAGCATGAATTGGAGAGAGTCGCCGAGGAGTCTGCAGGGACAACCACACGTATATCTGTCTGATGCCAGAGAGCTGCACATCAGGATATTTACTACCTGCTGGGTCACCCAGACCAGGTCTGAGAGAGCCCCCCAAGCAGGATCCGGTTTAGAGATAGAGTTATCTTTAAAGTATGACAATCTGCACATTAACTCCCAATTTATCACAATTATCCTATCACAGAGAAACCATTAAACAGTTTGCACAGCGTCGCTCTTATAGAAAGCTCAAATATTAAATTAAATACAGAAAACAGACTGATTTTGTGAGTTTTTGTGTCTCAAACCTGTTCTCATAATCCCAAAATGTGGTATAGTGCCTTTGATCTACCAGTTTGTCATTTGTTCAAATATATTTTGACAGTAAGATCAAAACTTGGACTGTAGGTTTATACTGTGTGCAAATGTGGGAACATTATTCCCTACAATCCCCTGTCAGCTCGAAAATGTAGGAAGATTCAGGGCCTCGTATGAGCACTATTACAATATGACAAAATACATAATTAAAATAGACAAATAAAGGACAAATAGAGTTCATATTTTGGAGCCTGAGGCAGCTCTGAGCCGAGGTTTGATGATAAAAACCGTTTAAATGGTGACAGAAAGCTCTGAAATAAGCCTCTCTGCTGCATCCAGAGTGTATAATGTAGTAAACAGGATAAAAGAGCATCAAACTAATGTTACGTTGACTCGCTGAAGGGTTGAAGGAAGATAGACGATGGAGTTTTATGATGTGAAAGAATTTCTTTTTAAATTATTAGATGAGAATCTGTCAGATATAAAGATACTGAAGACGACAGCAATCCAGAGTTTCAGAATAAAAGCATTGGTGTCTGCAATGACCTTTAAACCCTGCTGCATGTCCACATACTGAGCATACCTTCTTATACGTATACTATAAGATACCTTATATCTTATACCTTCTTATACTTATACTCAGCTGTTTAGAGAGACATTTTCAACTTTTACACTTTAGGTTTAAGCGCTAATATCTTTCCTTAAAACTTCATTAACATCAGTCTGAAAGGATCTTTTATGATCTAGCAGATTAAGCAGGACCGAATGTTTTACATCATCATTGCCTTTGAGTTAGAATTAAATACAATATTTAATATATTGCACAGGAAATACCACTGAGGACACCAGAGTCCTGTCCTCCACCATATCTCTGGGAGTTCTGTGCATTTAACGGCATGAAGAAGAGTTTATTTTCTGTTATTACGCAAATAGAAACTTAAAATTTGACTGATTTTTTTTGCACCAGAATCACAGACCTGTAAAGAAGTGGAAGGCTTTGAGACAACATTTAGACAATAATGAACAATAATTAGAAAGCTGTATTGAGTTTGGTTGGTTCCATAAACTGATGCTTGTCTGAAAATATCTAAATAAGAACAATACGAGTTCATGTTATCATAACACAACTTTATCACAACTAGAATATAATATCATGTAAAATTAAAGTGGCTCATTAAACCTTAATATTTAACCAGTTTTCAGTATAACAGGACATATGATGAATGAATATATGTGTGTGTATTTCTGTGATATTAAAGGTTTTTGGAGAACACGCTGCAGGCTGTTTGTGTTCAGCCCGCAGGAGGAGCGAGTGTAAAACGGAAAGAGGAGCTGATAGGAGCAGATTAGTTCTGGCTAAAAACGTCAGTCAGTTTTCCTGGAGGAATCTTAATTGCCCCAGGAGGCCCTGCTTATCGGCCCAGGGCGGTTATTAATACAACACCCGAGATAAAGAGCACGGAGAGACACCGAGAGCAGCCGGCTGCTGCTGGACAGCAGACTGGACAGTACAGGAGGGTAACATCACACTGAAGACTTTATAGTATTCAGAGGATGAGAACAGCTTCCTCTAACCTCTGAACCCTTAAATCTCCCCTTCAATTTAAAATCCTATTCCTTATCTGACTTTTACTGGCTTCCTCTTGAGGGAAGAGTGACACATTTAAAAGGCAGGCAGACATTTGAATGGCTCCACATGAAATGGGAAATAGTGTATATTTTCTGTTGTGCAGTCTGACAGAGTTGGCATCTCCTCTAAACTTAAGAGCAAACATTAAAGTTGTGAAACTTTGAGAATTTCCACAAACCTGCAGCTTCATGACATCATGTCCCTGTAAGGAGCCTTCAGAGGACTCAACTCAGCCAACTGGTGTCTCTCTCTCTGAAAATACAATATGCATCTTGATCAGGTTTTGGTTCTTATGAGGTCTGCAAGGCCCATATTGTAATAGAACCTGACAAAATAAATAATATCCTGTCTGTTTAATTCATTTCGACAACTTTAAGACAAGTAGGGGCGCTTAAAAACATCTCAATGAAGCAGATCTCACTGCAGGTTTTGGTGTCAAAATCCTCACTTCTGCGTAATGATGGTCAGCCCTACCGCTGGTTTATCATCAACTATCTAGATGAAGTTAAACTACAGCACAAAGAGCTTCCTGACTCTATTATCCCCTGACCTGACCTTTGACCTTGACCTGACTGTTGACCTTGGCACGGTGCACATCTCTCCAAAGAGCTCACAGATTTACGCACAGATTTACGCACGAACCAACACGAGGAGCCCAGCTGACTGAGCGACTGTGGAATGAAGAAAACTTCAAGTAACATGTTGAAAATCATAATAAAGCAAAGTAAAGATCTCGGTCCCATATTGGCATTCCCAGAGCAGAGCAGGACTACTGACGGGCGTAAAATGTGCGCGTAAAAAAAAAAGTCTGTTGGGCGAATTGAGCACAGAAGGATAAACACAGTAACACTCAGTCCACCATATTCACACTAAACAAAACCAGTACGTGCACATACGTCACGCACGCCCCACCTTCCCTCCCTCTCTCTCTCTACGTTCCCAAAATGCTTCCCTTCCAGCCCACACGCACACGCACGCACTTTCCATCTCACCCCCCTCCCCCTGACACACTGACATCAGAGGAGGCAGAGGCCCAAACTGCACTTACAAAGCCCGACATTAGATGTGTCAGAGAGGAGACCTGCACGGACAAAACCGGGACTAATGCCCCTGTTTTCGTGCGTTTTACGGCGATGAGGGATTCCAGAGGCTTAACGCACCTCCAATCACCAAAGAAGAGGCTTTTACGCACAATTATTAGTTAGAAAAGGGAGTGTGGACGGAGAAGGTGTGTGCATGTTACTCGGTGGGCTTCATTTCCTCGGTGCTGCTGTAGAGCGGGAGCTGGAAGACATGATGCTGCAAAGTCCGCTCACCTCCACCTCCACGCCGTTTTCTGTCAAGGATATCCTGAAGCTGGAGCTCCAGCAGCAGCAGCAGCAGCAGCAGTCCGGGTCCTTGGAGCTCCAGCACCGGGTCCACACCCAGACCCACACCCAGCGGTCCGGGTCTCCTTCCCAGCAGCAGCACTTCCAAACCCCGCCGTCCTGCATGCTCTCCGGGGCCCGGGACAGTCCTCCCTTCTCGGACGGAGAGGACAACCTGTCCTACCTGAGCGCGCTGGCGGTGCGGGACCAGGAGGAGGACCGGGAGGAGGACCGAGGGGACACCAGCCTGTCTCTGTCTCTGTCCCCGGACATGTACGTCCACCCCGGGCTGCAGGGAGCCAAGCTGGAGGAGCAGGAGAGCAGTGAGTTCAACACGAAGCTGCTACTGCTTCAAACTGTCCTGTTGGCTGCTGCCTTTTATTAAACCAGATAATGATCTGATATACTGCACTGTGTGTTAGATTCTATTTTAGCTTCCATTTTTAGCTTGTTTTTATTTTCTAATCTTTAATGTTTTTATAACTGTTTTAATTATGTCTTAATGTTCTTTTGCATTTTGTCACAATGTTCTTGAATGGTTATGTAAAGCACTTTGAATCTCCCTGTTGCTGAAATGTGCTACACAGATAAAGCTCCATGCCTTGCTGTGCAGGCCGGACACACACACACACACAGACAGACAAAAGGCAACACAAGGAATAGAATAGAATAGAATAGAATAGAATAGAAAGCTTTATTGTCATCGTATTAAATACAACGAGATTCACAGTTTCCACTTCTGGTCAGAGCTTTAAAACAAATACTTGACGAGACTAAACGAGGCAGATAAAACATACAACAGGTAAAACACACACACAGTTATACAGCAAAATAAATAAATGTAATAAATAAATATAAACAGAAGTGTTACACTAGAGGTATAAAATATAAAAATAGATGTAAAGTAAACAGAGGTAATTGTTAAATAGGAGGTAGGGTAGATGTAATAAATAAAATGTAACTTGAGGTGTGTATTGCATCAAAGGATATATTGCACAGATAAATGTATTTCACACGGACACAAAGACATTATTATTATAATAATATCAATCAGAAAATATCAAACATGAATTATAAATCTCAGCAGCTGTTTTGAATGTTAAATCTCACAACTAAAATCATTTACATGTTGAGCCACAAAAACAGTTTAACCTCAAAACGAGCTGCGGCCACAGTGGAACTGTAGACATGTTATAACTCAGTTATGCACCATGTGGTTTTATAAATTAAAACATAAAAATAAAATGATTTGTTATAGTTTAATAGCTCACTTCTAGTGTAATTTCTAAATAATCCTGCAGCTCTTTCGTGGCTAATTATTCTAATATTGGTCATTATCATTTGTTCACTTTAATGTGACCTTAAAAGCTAAAGATATAAGTTGTGCAAAAAGTGCAAAATAAATAAAACCCGTTTAATAAAGTGTAAATATAGATAGTGTTTCTCATGTCCCTCCTCCAGACACGCAGACACATTATCCCAATAAAGAGCTATCAGATGGTGGAAGTCAGAGGCCTGAGAGCGATCCAGTAAAGTCTGGAGATGTCAAACACTTTCTAGTGGTTCAGTCTGTTATGATGTTGGATCATAAACCGACAATTAGTTTAAAGAGGCTTGTAAAAGAAATGACGAGCTAATAAACACAGTCACATCGTTTTATTCATCAGATATAAACACATAAAAGAATCTAGAAGTTCAGAAAGTCACAACATTTTATACTATTTGCCAAAAACTACAATTATCCGAGTCTTTATTTTAGACAACATATATTTAGTTTATATTTGTTTCAGCCTCTCCTGGTGTTTTATATTTTATTATAATCTCTGAGCTGTTGTTCAGGTTGAAAAGCTTAACATAATTTTATAGAACATTTTAAATGAAACAAAGGAAATGTGTGAATCTGGTCTCTGCAGGCTGGTTGGTGTTTTTTTGGCCTATTTTCTGCAGTTTAAGAGTTATAGAATAGAAAGCGTTATTATCATTGTATTAAATACAACGAGATTCACAGTTCATAACGCACCACTATTAAAATACATTCCAACTGAGTTTTCTTGTTTTGTTTTTTTGCACTGATAGCTGATAAAATGCCACATATTTATTATATATATAATATTTAATATATAATATATAATATATAATACGCAGTGTGGTGCTTTTACCAGCCGGCTCACTGCAAAAAAAATAATTTAACAACATGTATGTATCAGGAAGACTTTTAGCATTTCTTTATGTGTCGGTGTGGAGAAAGTCTCCCATCGTTTATTCTGTTCAGTGTTTGTGTTTTCAGCCTGTTGTAATATTGATCTTGTTTAGATTTAGTATTGTTTTAATTGATAATATTTTGAGTTCTGCAGCTTCTGTTCAAAAGATAAAGAAAGAAATAGCATAATGTTGTTTTTACGCATGAAGTTAACCCTCCTCGGTTTTTACGCATGAAGTTAACCCTCCTCTTGTGTGTTTCCAACCCGCCAGAGAGCTGTGGTTCGGTGTCCCGGGAGGAGGCCTCGGAGGGCGGGCAGACCGACCCGGATCGGCCGGTTCCGGTTCCGAAGCAGAGGAGCCGGAGGAGACCCCGGGTTCTGTTCTCGCAGGCTCAGGTGTTCGAGCTGGAGAGACGCTTCAAGCAGCAGCGCTACCTGTCCGCACCTGAGCGCGAGCACCTGGCCACCAGCCTCAAACTCACTTCCAACCAGGTGAAGATCTGGTTCCAGAACCGCCGCTACAAGTGCAAACGGCAGCGGCAGGACAAGTCTCTGGAGGCGGCCGGACAGCACCACCCTCCGCCGCCTCCACGGCGCGTCGCGGTGCCGGTTCTGGTCCGGGACGGGAAGCCGTGTCTGGGAGGCGCGCAGAGCTACACCTCCTCGGCTCCGTACGGATCCAACCCGTACGGTTATACCGGATACCCGGCCTACACATACAGCAGCCCGGCTGCTTACAACAGCAACTACAGCAACTACAGCTGCACCTACAGCAGCATCCCCAACCTGCCTCCATCAGGCTCCTCCAGCGCCTTCATCAACATGAACCTGGGAAACTCCACACAGACCCAAACACATCCAGGGACCGCGGTACCATCCTGCCAGAACCAGAACCAGACCCAGACCCAGGGCGCCCTGCAGGGGATCCGGGCCTGGTAGCATCACCACCTCACCACAACACACCTGGTAGCCTCACCAGAACACACCTGGTAGCCTCTCCACCTCACCACAACACACCTGGTAGCCTCACCAGAACACACCTGGTAGCATCACCACCTCACCAGAACACACCTGGTAGCATCACCACCTCACCACAACACACCTGGTAGCCTCTCCACCTCACCACAACACACCTGGTAGCATCACCACCTCACCACAACACACCTGGTAGCCTCACCAGAACACACCTGGTAGCATCACCACCTCACCAGAACACACCTGGTAGCATCACCACCTCACCACAACACACCTGGTAGCCTCTCCACCTCACCACAACACACCTGGTAGCATCACCACCTCACCACAACACACCTGGTAGCCTCACCACCTCACCACCTCTCCACAACACCACAACACAACCAGGGTATCTCTTTTATGGTAAATGGTAAATGGACTTGCATTTATATATCTCTTTTCTAGTCTTCCAACCACTCAAAGCTCTATACATTACATGTCAGTATTCACCCATTCACACACACATTCATACACTGATATCAGAGGCTACTAAGGTGCCAACTTTGCACATCAGGATCTAATCTAAAGACTCATTCCGACCTTCTGATTGGTGGACTACCCTCTGAGCCACAGCCCCATGGAGCGCTTTCATTTCGGAAAACAGTGTTGCTTTAATATAAGGGATGTGAGTTTGGATTCAGCTGTCAGGTGAGATGAGATTTCACTCATATCTCCAGCTGCTTCAGAGAGTATTACAGCCGACATCAGTGTGCGTAAAGGCTGGACGTCACACTGAACTGGCGACATTTCAATCGTTGGTGCTCTAGTTTTCTAGTTTGGCACTGAAGCAACAGGAGGAGGAATTACGCACCAGATTTTGCGCATTTCTCCTCATCTGAACTCAAAAAGAAGATTTTTTTAATGTTTGTTTTTAACATGGTATATTTTTTAGCCTATGGAGAGATTGAATTGCTTTAAAGTGTTTGTTTTTTTGGGCTCGACAGAGAATTGTTTTAGTCTATTTCACATCTATTCAAATAAATCAGAGAAATGATGAAAAGGTGCGTTTGATTCTGTATCCGGGCAAAAACAAAGATTTGATCCTTCTTTTGGATGGACGTTTTTATTGGACTTTATTAGTTGTAATCCACAGAAGACATTCCACAAATGTGTACCACGATCTGCAGATATTTCACTATATCCACAAACATGTGTTTTTGTATTTGTGTTGTGTAAAGTCACAAGTTATGTGTATTTACAAATCGCCCTGTATTTTGTGGATGTGACTTCACTCAATACAAAGATACATGTTTGTGGATCTGCAGATCATGGTACACATTTGTGGAATGTCTTCTGTTACAACTAATAAAGTCCAATAAAAACTTCCATATTTTTGGATGCTAAACTTCTGTGCTGTGGAAACAATAGTAAAATACATCACACTAAATAATGAAAAGAAATAATACTAATCCAATAATTATTGCTCCCATGTGGAGGTCACAGAAGTAAACCAGATCCACGGAGGCACATTCTGCTCGTAAACACATTATACTCCTCCAGGAGAGCTGCTGGAGGAGGAGGAGGAGGAGGTGGAGGAGGAGGAGGAGGAGAGAGAGGAGGAGGAGGTGGAAAGAGAGGAGGAGGAGGTGGAGGAGGAAGAGGAGGAGGAGGAGGAGAGAGAGGAGGAGGAGGTGGAAAGAGAGGAGGAGGAGGTGGAGGAGGAAGAGGAGGAGGAGGAGGAGAGAGAGGAGGAGGAGGTGGAAAGAGAGGAGGAGGAGGTGGAGGAGGAAGAGGAGAGAGGAGGAGGAGGAGAGAGAGGAGGAGGAGGTGGAAAGAGAGGAGGAGGAGGTGGAGGAGGAAGAGGAGAGAGGAGGAGGAGGAGGAGAGAGAGGAGGAGGAGGTGGAAAGAGAGGAGGAGGAGGTGGAGGAGGAAAAGGAGAGAGGAGAGAGGAGGAGGAGGAGGAGGAGGAAGAGGAGGAGAGAGAGGAGGAGGTGGAGGAGGAGGAGAGAGAGGAGGAGGAGGTAGAAAGAGAGGAGGAGGAGGTGGAGGAGGAAGAGGAGAGAGGAGAGAGGAGGAGGAGGTGGAGGAGGAGGAGGAGGAGAGAGAGGAGGAGGAGGTGGAAAGAGAGGAGGAGGAGGAGGAGGAAGAGGAGGAGGAGGAGGAGGTGGAGGACGAAGAGGAGGAGGAGGAGGAGAGAGAGGAGGAGGAGGTGGAGGAGGAGGCCGGCCACAGGAACTCTTTGTCCCGGTGCCAGGCGACCTGAAAGGAGGAAGTTATTCTCCATTTGAGGTCCTTTAAAGGACGCGATTAAGCACCTAAAATAGCCGAGAGGAGCGAGCTGCAGCGGGTCTAAGGAGCGGGAATAATGGCTCTTATTGGATTGTCGGACAAAAGGTGTGATGTAGGCAGAACCGAGCACTCAGCAAAGACAAAAGCGCACAGAGGCCGTGAGATTGACGTCCTAATATTCCAATTTGAGGGACAGGCAGCGGGTTATTCTAGCAGAGAAGAGAAGAGGAGAAGGAGACACGGGGGGGGAAATGTGGTCACTTTTGTTCCCCTTCAGTTCCCCTTCAGGAGGCTCGTTTTGTTCTTGGAGAAAAGCTCTCCGAGATGCCCATGCAGCAGCAGCGAGGCTGCAGGGCAGCAGGCTGGAGGTGAGGAGCAGCAGGGAGGCCATGTGTGAAAGAAGAAACAACAAGAGGTTTTATTGCTACAAGTTTCACCATTTATCCTCGTGTGGAGAATGGACAGCTATTCTTTCAGTTTCAGGGTTATTTCAGCTCAGACCGAGTTATTCTCACAGGTAACTACCGCACTGATCCGAGAATAAACACTCAGAAGAACACTGAACAAAGATATCAGAGTTATATTACAGCGATTTCACAGAAAGGTTTTAATCTGGACAGGTATATTAAAGCACTGTAAACAATCTCTGTTAACTTACAGCAGGATCTCAACAGTATGAACCTGTTATTGATCAAAACTTTACTGTTAATACTAAAGAAAAGCTGTTAAATTAATAACTGAACTATAATGCATTCTTAATAAACATCACTTTACTGATCAGCTGTCTAAAGTCTCATCAGTCACAGCTTCATGCAGGATTAGTTGAGTTCTGGCACCTGATCTGCTCATGTGAGGCTTGTTCATTGAACATGATCTTAAAATCAGTGAATTATCTTTATTGTTCTTCATCACATGTTGTTCTGGTTTCATTCTGTGCTTGTAGCAGCTAGAGACACACAACAAGTCTATCATAGCCTTTCTCCTAACAACCTTTAATTGTATTTAGTGTGACTGTTCCTATGTCTGTAACCTGCTAAGTCTATTCATCTATAGGCAAAAAATAATGTTTATTAAAATGCATGTAAAAAATAAATAGTGCATTAAATTAAATCAGTAAGATAATGTAAAAGAAAGGTGAATAACAGCTATATAATGTATCTTTAAACAATAAATTAATTGTAAAATACTGTGAAATTAATAAAAAAAACAACAGTATAATAATGTTAATTTTAACCTTGAGATCATTGGCGTCTAAAAAACACTGAATCTATAAATCCCTTTAATATCCCTGTCCAGATTAAAACCTTTGGATAATAATAACAATACGTTCTAATTACTTTTTAAAAATATTTTTTAAAAGAAAAAGGTCACATCTGAATAATCATATAATATTAACTATAGCTATTATATTTAGTTAGTTCTCCTCTGATAAAATGAGTTTTCCAATGTGGCTAAAATGTAATGCATTGTATTCTTACACTTTTAAGAATGTCCCAGTAAAATAACAGTAAAGAACTGTTACTGTAAAATTAACATTATTATATTGTCGCTGAAATGTACAGCTTTGTACCGTTAATGAAAAATACTGTTTTTTTTATTAATTCCAGTATTTTACAGTTAATTTATTGTTTAAAGATACATTATAAAGCTGTTTTTCACCTTTCTTTTACATTATCTTACTGATTTAATTTAATGCACTATTTATTTTTTGCATACATTTTAATAAACATTATTTTTTGCCTATAGATGAATAGACTTAGCAGGTTACAGACATAGGAACAGTCACACTAAATACAACTAAAGGTTGTTAGGAGAAAGGCTATAATAGACTTGTTGCTGCTACAAGCACAGAATGAAACCAGAACAACATGTGATGAAGAACAATAAAGATAATTCACTGATTTTACCATCATGTATAATGAACAAGCCTCACATGAGCAGATCAGGTCCCAGAACTCAACAACTACTGCATGAAGCTTTTACTGATGAGACTTTAGACAGCTGATCAGCAGGAAAGGGATGTTTTTAAAGAATGCATTATAGTTCAGTTATTAATTTAACAGCTTTTCTTTAGTATTAACAGTAAAGTTTTTATCAATAACAGGTTCATACTGTTGAGATCCTGCTGGACATTAACAGAGTGTTTACAGTGTACTGATTACATGATCCAAAACCAAAATACATTTTGGTTTTTGTTTGATTAAAGTTTGTTATATTGTTGAAATAATTACTCGTTCAGAAAATAATCATTTATCAAAACGAAACTGCCAAAAATTATTATTTGATTCCAGCTTCTCAGATGTGAGAATTTGCTGCTTTTCTCTGTTATATATATTAATTATATTAATATTATATTAATATATATATTAATTATAAATTGGACGAAAAGAAGTAATTTGAAGACTTTGGACTAAATCATTATAGATTATTCGAAATATTAAAATAAAACAATCAACAGGTATAAATTAGGAAAACATATTTTTTTAAATAGATATTTCGGAGGTTACAATGCTTCTTTATTTGAGGTCGTGCAGCCTAATTGGCGCCGTTAATTAGCCATTGCGCACTAATGAGGGGGGAGCGGGGGGATCCTCTTCTTCTCCTTTATGGGAGAAAAACCTGCCAAATTATTTGCTGTGATAATAATTCTTCAGAACAAAAAAATGATCATGGAAGTTGAGTGAAAATTAGAGATGGAAGGCATCAACTGCTGTGTTTCTGTGCGCGTAATTGTTCCTCCTCCAGTCTGAGTAATGTGTAATTACAGCCACTCTCACGTCCTAATGCGAGACAGCAGCTAAGACTGAGAACAAACAGCAGGAGCCACATTTACTACAACAACTCCCACTGAAACCTCGTTAATACTGGTGGATCTGGAGCTGCAGCAGCTCTGCTGACTGACAGACAGCAGCTCAGCGGTGAGTCAACATGAGAAATGGGTCTTTATGGAACATTGTCTCATGCATGTTGTAATATTTTAAGATATGCAAGGCAGCTTTATTTGTAGAGCACATTTCAGCAACAGGGAGATTCAAAGTGCTTTACATAAACATTCAAGAACATTGTGACAAAGTGCAAAAGAACATTAAGACATAATTAAAACAGTTATAAAACATTAAAGATTAGACAATAAAAACAAGCTAAAAATAAAAGCTAGGATAGAAGCTAACACACAAGAGTAAAAGCTCTAGTGCAGTATATAAGATCATTATCTGGTTTAATAAAAGGCAGCAGCAAACAGGAAAGTTTGAAGCTTTGATTTAAAAGATATGGATTTAAAAGATATGGTTTAAGTTATTATTTCCTGGCTCCACAAACTACTTTACGCACGTTGTTCCTCTCAATTGAATGAAATGAAATATGATTTCTTAAGAGCAGATAGGATAATAGATATGTGTGTGTTATCTCTGCAGCTCAGATTGAGATCTGTCAGTCTGAGCTGTTAACCAGCTGATCTCCTGTTGGACTAAACAGCAGTAAAGTCCAGCAGAGCAGCCTAATGCCTCCTCCTCCTTCTCCTCTGTGCTAATGGGGATTAATGGAGAGGTAAACACAGAAACACAGAGCTGATAAGAGGAGCTGCAGGCCGCAGGACAGACACTGATGGAGGCAAATAAAGACGAGACAGAGAGGCGACAGTCTGCAGCTCAACACCTCCACTACCTGCTGCACACAGCCAGGATAATAATAATAGTAATAATGATAATAATAATAATAATAATAATAATAATAATAATAATAATAATAATAATAATAATAATAATGATAATAATAATAATAATAATAATAATAATAATAATAATAATGTAATGTTTTGGCCATTTTTCTTCTTCTTTTTTGCAGCATTAATATTAATGAGGACGCTGATTTGTTGTGGAGTAAATACATTGTTTTTTATTTTAATGTAAAACTGAAAAAATCTAGCAATCAACAGTCTTCCTATCACATAATGCAGCAAAATATAGATTATTATGATTATTATTGAGCCAAAAAGGTAAATCACTTTATTACTAAAAACATGGCAAAGGTTGTATGGCTGTTGACAGTATTTTCTGATTTATAGAGTGATGAAAAGAGATCTCCAACATTCCCTCAGTATGTTTGACTCTAAATTGTCAACAAAACGAAACAAGAATTTTGAACCTGGCTTTATCTAATGTTCAGATTTATGTTCTGGAAATGTATGAACATATTTAATAAGATAATGCCTCATTTGCATATTTACACACAGAAAAATAAATTGTCTTAATGTAAATAATAAACTAGGGAACGTTTCATGGTGATATCACCTGTAGTGTCTCCAGCTTGTCACATTTTCAGCAATATTAACAATTTTTTTTCAGATCTTTTTTTTCGGACATTTTTCAGATCTTTTTTTTCAGATCTTTTTTTCAGATCTTTTTTTCCAGATCTTTTTTTTCAGATCTTTTTTTTCAGATCTTTTGTTTCGGACATTTTTCAGATCTTTTTTTTCAGACTTTTTTTTCTGACATTTTTTTCAGAATTTTTTTTCTGACATTTTTCAGATCTTTTTTTTTCAGATCTTTTTTTTCAGACTTTTTTTTCAGACTTTTATTTTGGACATTTTTCAGATCTTTTATTTCGTTCATTTTTCAGACTTTTTTTCAGACTTTTTTTTCGGACATTTCTCAGATCTTTTTTTTCAGATCTTTTGTTCCGGACATTTTTTTCAGACTTTTCTTTCGGACATTTTTCAGATATTTTTTTCAGATCTTTTGTTTCTGACATTTTTCGGAATTTTTTTTCAGACATTTTTCCGATCTTTTTTTTCCGATCTTTTGTTTCGGACATTTTTCAGACTTTTTTTTCGGACATTTTTCAGATCTTTTTTCAGACTTTTTTTTCGGACTTTTTTTTCGGACATTTTCAGATATTTTTTTTCGAAGATTTTTCAGATCTTTTGTTCTGGACATTTTTTACAGACTTTTTTTGTCCGACATTTTTCAGATATTTTTTTCAGATCTTTTCTTTCGGACATTTTTCAGATATTTTTTTCAGATCTTTTGTTTCTGACATTTTTCGGAATTTTTTTTCAGACATTTTTCCGATCTTTTTTTTCCGATCTTTTGTTTCGGACATTTTTCAGACTTTTTTTTCGGACATTTTTCAGATCTTTTTTCAGACTTTTTTTTCGGACTTTTTTTTCGGACATTTTCAGATATTTTTTTTCGAAGATTTTTCAGATCTTTTGTTCTGGACATTTTTTACAGACTTTTTTTGTCCGACATTTTTCAGATATTTTTTTCAGATCTTTTGTTTCGGACATTTTTTTCAGACTTTTCTTTCGGACATTTTTCAGATACCTTTTTCAGATCTTTTGTTTCTGACATTTTTCGGAATTTTTTTTCAGACATTTTTCCGATCTTTTTTTTCCGATGTTTTGTTTTGGACATTTTCAGATATTTTTTTCAGACTTTTTTTGTCCGACATTTTTCAGACTTTTTTTCAGACTTTTTTTTCGTTCATTTTTCAGACTTTTTTTCAGACTTTTTTTTCGGACATTTTTCAGATCTTTTTTTTCAGATCTTTTGTTTCAGACATTTTTCTGACTTTTTTTTCAGACTTTTTTTGTCCGACATTTTTCAGATCTTTCTTTTCAGATCTTTTGTTTCGGACATTTTTCAGACTTTTTTTTCGGACAATTTTTCAGATCTTTTGTTTCAGACATTTTTCTGACTTTTTTTTCCAGACTTTTTTTGTCCGACAATTTTCAGATCTTTTTTTCAGACATTTTTCAGATATTTTTTTTTCAGACCTTTTTCCGGACATTTTTCAGATATTTTTTTCAGATCTTTTGTTTCTGACATTTTTCGGAATTTTTTTTCAGACATTTTTCCGATCTTTTTTTTCCGATCTTTTGTTTTGGACATTTTCAGATATTCTTTTCAGACTTTTTTTGTCTGACATTTTTCAGATCTTTTTTTCAGACTTTTTTTTCGTTCATTTTTCAGATCTTTTTTTTCAGATCTTTTGTTTCAGACATTTTTCTGACTTTTTTTTCAGACTTTTTTTGTCCGACATTTTTCAGATCTTTTTTTTCAGATCTTTTGTTTCGGACATTTTTCAGATCTTTTTTTTCAGATCTTTTGTTTCAGACATTTTTCTGACTTTTTTTTCAGACTTTTTTTGTCCGACATTTTTCAGATCTTTTTTTTCAGATCTTTTGTTTCGGACATTTTTCAGACTTTTTTTTCGGACAATTTTTCAGATCTTTTGTTTCAGATCTTTTGTTTCGGACATTTTTCAGACTTTTTTTTCCAGACTTTTTTTGTCCGACAATTTTCAGATCTTTTTTTTCAGACATTTTTCAGATATTTTTTTTTCAGACCTTTTTCCGGACATTTTTCAGATCTTTTGTTTCTGACATTTTTCGGAATTTTTTTTCAGACATTTTTCCGATCTTTTTTTTCCGATCTTTTGTTTTGGACATTTTTCAGATATTTTTTTTTCAGACCTTTTTCCGGACATTTTTCAGATATTTCTTTCAGATCTTTTGTTTCTGACATTTTTCGGAATTTTTTTTCAGACATTTTTCCGATCTTTTTTTTCCGATCTTTTGTTTTGGACATTTTCAGATATTCTTTTCAGACTTTTTTTGTCCGACATTTTTCAGATCTTTTTTTTCAGATCTTTTGTTTCGGACATTTTTCAGATCTTTTTTTTCAGATCTTTTGTTTCAGACATTTTTCTGACTTTTTTTTCAGACTTTTTTTGTCCGACATTTTTCAGATCTTTTTTTTCAGATCTTTTGTTTCGGACATTTTTCAGACTTTTTTTTCGGACAATTTTTCAGATCTTTTGTTTCAGATCTTTTGTTTCGGACATTTTTCAGATCTTTTTTTTCAGATCTTTTGTTTCGGAAATTTTTTCAGATCTTTGTTTTCAGATCTTTATTTTCAGACTTTTTTTTCGGACATTTTCAGATATTTTTTTTCGAAGATTTTTCAGATCTTTTGTTCTGGACATTTTTTACAGACTTTTTTTGTCCGACATTTTTCAGATATTTTTTTCAGATCTTTTGTTTCGGACATTTTTCAGACTTTTTTTTCAGACTTTTTTTGTCCGACATTTTTCAGATCTTTTGTTTCGGACATTTTTCAGATCTTTTTTTTTCAGACCTTTTTCCGGACATTTTTCAGATATTTTTTTTCAGATCTTTCATTTCGGACATTTTTCAAACTTTTGTTTTGGAAATTTTTTCAGATCTTCGTTTTCAGATATTTTTTTTCAGACTTTTTTTTCGGACATTTTCAGATATTTTGTTTCGGACATTTTTCAGACTTTGTTTTGAAAATTTTTTCAGATCTTTGTTTTCAGATCTTTTTTTTCAGAATTTTTTTTCAGACATTTTTCAGATCTTTTGTTTCGGACATTTTTCAGATCTTTTGTTCCGGACATTTTTTTCAGACTTTTTTTGTCCGACATTTTTTCAGATCTTTTGTTTCGGACATTTTTCAAACTTTTTTTTCGGACATTTTTCAGATCTTTTTTTTCAGACATTTTAAAATATTTTTTTCAGACTTTTTTTGTCCGATATTTTTCAGATCTTTTTTTTCAGATCTTTTGTTCCACACATTTTTCAGATATTTTTTTTCAGATCTTTTGTTCCAGACATTTTTCAGATATTTTTTTTCAGATCTTTTGTTCAGGAAATTTTTCAGACTTTTTTTTCGGACATTTTTCAGATCTTTTTTTCAGATTTTTTTTTCGTTCATTTTCAGACTTTTTTTCAGACTTTTTTTTCGGACATTTTTCAGACTTTTTTTGTCCGACATTTTTTCAGATCTTTTGTTTCGGACATTTTTCAAACTTTTTTTTCGGACATTTTTCAGATCTTTTTTTTCAGACATTTTAAAATATTTTTTTCAGACTTTTTTTGTCCGATATTTTTCAGATCTTTTTTTTCAGATCTTTTGTTCCAGACATTTTTCAGATATTTTTTTTCAGATCTTTTGTTCCAGACATTTTTCAGATATTTTTTTTCAGATCTTTTGTTCAGGAAATTTTTCAGACTTTTTTTTCGGACATTTTTCAGATCTTTTTTTCAGATTTTTTTTTCGTTCATTTTCAGACTTTTTTTCAGACTTTTTTTTCGGACATTTTTCAGACTTTTTTTTTCAGATCTTTTGTTTCGGACATTTTTCAAACTTTTTTTTCGGACAATATTTCAGGTCTTTTTTTCAGATCTTTTGTTTCAGACATTTTTCAGACTTTTTTTTCAGACTTTTTTTGTCCGACAATTTTCAGATCTTTTTTTCAGACATTTTTCAGATATTTTTTTTTCAGACCTTTTTCCGGACATTTTTCAGATATTTTTTTTCAGATCTTTCGTTTTGGACATTTTTCAAACTTTTGTTTTGGAAATTTTTTCAGATCTTTGTTTTCAGATATTTTTTTCGGACATTTTTCAGATATTTTTTTCAGATCTTTTGTTTCGGACTTTTTTCAGAATTTTTTTTTCAGATATTTTGTTTCAGACATTTTCAGACTTTTTTTTCGGACATTTTTAGATCTTTTTTTTCAGATCTTTTTTTTCAGATCTTTTGTTTCAGACATTTTTCAGATTTTTTTTTCAGACTTTTTTTTCGGACATTTTTCAGATCTTTTTTTTCAGATCTTTTGTTCCGGACATTTTTTTCAGACTTTTTTTTCTGACATTTTTCGGACTTTTTTCAGATATTTTTTTTTAAACTTTTTTTCGAAGATTTTTCAGATCTTTCTTTTCAGATCTTTTGTTTCGGACATTTTTCAGATTTTTTTTCCAGACTTTTTTTGTCCGACATTTTTCAGATTTTTTTTTTCAGACTTTTTTTCATTCATTTTTCAGATGTTTTTTCAGACTTTTTTTTTTGTACATTTTTCAGATCTTTTTTTTCAGATCTTTTGTTTCAGACATTTTCAGACTTTTTTTTTTCGGACATTTTTCAGATCTTTTGTTCCAGATATTTTTTTTAGACTTTGTTTCCGGACATTTTTCAGATATTTTTTTTCAGATCTTTCGTTTTGGACATTTTTCAGACTTTTGTTTCGGAAATTCTTTCAGATCTTTGTTTTCAGATCTTTTTTTTCAAACTTTTTTTTCGGACATTTTTCAGATCTTTTTTTTCAGACTTTTTTTTTGTTCATTTTTCGGGGTTAGGGAAAATTTTTTCAGATCTCTTTTTTCAGATCTTTTGTTTCAGACTTTTTTGTCCGACATTTTTCAGAGGTCACCAGTTTGCATTCAGTTTGTGCATTATCAGCTATCAACCTACGATGTAAAGGTAATTCTTTAGGGTGCAGGCTTCACTCTAACATGATGCTTTAGTTTATTTTGTTTGCCCTTAGTTCCTAGTTTTGTCTGTTTTTGTTGTTATGTATAAAAAATGAGGCATGATAAACACCCCACAAAGTTTGTATCACTGACATGCACATGCTTCTTAATAAAAATATTTGAAACGAACATGATGCTTTAGTTTATGGAGTCTAATAAAAGGAAAATAATCCTGTGTTAATGCTTCTCGTCTCTTCGTGTCACTATGTGGGTTTGGAGGGTGTTTTCTGGCTCGCTCTCTGTTTCTGTCATAACACACATGTTGCTGCAGGAGCTGCAGTATCTGCTGCTGCTGATTGGTCATTAAGGAGCAACACTCCTCCCATCAGAGGAGCATCAATGAGCCGCTCAGGCTGCAGAGCTGAGTACTGACAGGCCCAGACAGGCTGCATCCACACACACACACACACACACACACCCACACACACTCCAGCTTATAGCAGAGAGATCTGACCTTACAGCAGAGGCCCCACAACATGTATATTACACCATTATTACCTCTGCTACTACTAACAATAATCCTACTACCACAGCTGCTATCACTACTACTGTTCATGGCTGGATAACCTGCTCCAAGTGAGCTGCTGGTACCTTATTAACCATAAACATATATACATAAACGCCGCATTGACTCCTGGATTGTACGTCAACGTGGGCGCCATAGTGGACCTGACCAGACCGGCCTGTAACCCTCTACTAGTGAACGGGGGAGCTGCCGTTTCTCTGGATAAAAAGCACTATAACGTCTACATTTCTCAACCGGTTTCAACCAGTCGTTATTATATTAAAGGGTTTATGATCTACGAGGAGGAACGTTAAGTTAACGTTACCATTCTTTTATTCTTTTCCCAAAGATTTTGGTAGAAAAACTGTTAAATACGTCACAGCTTCCGGTTCCTGGATCAGCCGTCTGTCCTTCCATATGGTGGCTTCAATCAATTATTAGGTCATTATTAAAAACTAGTTCTATCATATCACATTTTCCTTTAAGCATTTTACACATCATCAACTGTTCAAGTTAACGTTACGCCACATGGGAGTAGAAATATGCTGCTTTATGTAAATGTATTTATATATTTATTATTGTAAATCAATTAACAACACAAATCAATGACAGATATTGTCCAGAAACCCTCACAGGTACTGCATTTAGCATAAAACAATATGCTCCAATCATAACATGGCAAACTGCAACCTGTGGGCTCTTCTGTGATCTCTGTGGACTCTTCTGTGCTGATCTCTGTGGACTCTTCTGTGATCTCTGTGGACTCTTCTGTGATCTCTGTGGACTCTTCTGTGATCTCTGTGGACTCTTCTGTGATCTCTGTGGACTCTTCTGTGATCTCTGTGGACTCTTCTGTGCTGATCTCTGTGGACTCTTCTGTGATCTCTGTGGACTCTTCTGTGATCTCTGTGGACTCTTCTGTGATCTCTGTGGACTCTTCTGTGCTGATCTCTGTGGGCTCTTCTGTGCTGATCTCTGTGGACTCTTCTGTGCTGATCTCTGTGGACTCTTCTGTGCTGATCTCTGTGGACTCTTCTGTGCTGATCTCTGTGGGCTCTTCTGTGATTTCTGTGGACTCTTCTGTGATCTCTGTGGACTCTTCTGTGCTGATCTCTGTGGGCTCTTCTGTGATTTCTGTGGACTCTTCTGTGATCTCTGTGGACTCTTCTGTGCTGATCTCTGTGGGCTCTTCTGTGATCTCTGTGGACTCTTCTGTGCTGATCTCTGTGGGCTCTTCTGTGATTTCTGTGGACTCTTCTGTGATCTCTGTGGACTCTTCTGTGATCTCTGTGGACTCTTCTGTGCTGATCTCTGTGGACTCTTCTGTGCTGATCTCTGTGGACTCTTCTGTGCTGATCTCTGTGGACTCTTCTGTGCTGATCTCTGTGGGCTCTTCTGTGATTTCTGTGGACTCTTCTGTGATCTCTGTGGACTCTTCTGTGCTGATCTCTGTGGGCTCTTCTGTGATTTCTGTGGACTCTTCTGTGATCTCTGTGGACTCTTCTGTGCTGATCTCTGTGGGCTCTTCTGTGATCTCTGTGGACTCTTCTGTGCTGATCTCTGTGGGCTCTTCTGTGATTTCTGTGGACTCTTCTGTGATCTCTGTGGACTCTTCTGTGCTGATCTCTGTGGACTCTTCTGTGATCTCTGTGGATTCTTCTGTGATCTCTGTGGACTCTTCTGTGCTGATCTCTGTGGACTCTTCTGTGCTGATCTCTGTGGGCTCTTCTGTGATTTCTGTGGACTCTTCTGTGATCTCTGTGGACTCTTCTGTGCTGATCTCTGTGGACTCTTCTGTGATCTCTGTGGATTCTTCTGTGATCTCTGTGGGCTCTTCTGTGCTGATCTCTGTGGACTCTTCTGTGCTGATCTCTGTGGACTCTTCTGTGATCTCTGTGGACTCTTCTGTGATCTCTGTGGACTCTTCTGTGCTGATCTCTGTGGGCTCTTAAATGAGATATCCACCAATTGAAGATTTGACACCTACAGGCTTCAGTGTAAAGTGCTCTTCAGAGGCTGCACAGTGTCTTCTTAGTCAGCTCACACGTAATGCTGGCTGACGTCATTGTAATAGATTTCGCAATGGACGTGGATGTTTGGAAATGTCTTTTTAACTGGTTTCCCGTGTCCTGGGATGGGAGACGGGAGGGAGGCCAGCCAAGAGAACGGCTTCGGCTCGTCCATCAAACCGAGATATCTAAATATTTATCCTGTGATCCACATTTATCCGTTCTCTGGTGCAGCTTTCTGGGTCAAAAACGTTATGTTTCTGGGAAGATACACGAGTCCAGCGTGTTTATCCAGCGCTACCCACAGAGATTTATCCTGAGCTGTCAGGGTTCACAATAACACACATAAATTGTGGTGCGCGTCTCACTAAAAATCATTAGAGTCATTAATTTGAGTTCTGCACCAGCTGGGAAAATCTGGGGCCGGAGGAGTGAACGAGTAACGCTTCCATCAGCAGCTGATAGCCGGGCGCTCTTGAGCAAGGCACTTAACGACTAAGCTGATGAAGTTGATTAACCAACAGGACAGGATCAGGGTTCCACCAGTATGAAGACGCATGTCCACTAATTTAATGTCTTTAATCCTAAGCGGTCTTTGTCTGTGGAGTGTAATCTATCACTGCCGGGGGAAACCCATTGATCAGGGTCGGTGGGTTTCAGGGTGTGTTCCTCTGGAGTGGTCCGACTGTAAAACATCATCAAGCAGCGATGGGGGCACTAACGCTGCCACGATGCTGATCTGAACTATGATTAATGCTGTTTTCACTAATCCTTACAGTCATATGAAGTGGGGTATTGTCTATATTTGTGTGACCTGCAGGCGGAGCGTCACCGATGGAGAGATTAGAAACTCGTCCCACATTTTAACGACAAAGACAAACCATTTATCAAACTAAGAGGACGGCAGGGGAGCGTGTTGCTCCACATATCTCTGTCTTTTCCAGCTAAACACACACACACATATATATACACTCACCTGCCACTTTATTAGGCACACCTGTTCAATTGCTTGTTAACACAAATAGCTAATCATCCAATCACATGGCAGCAACTCAATGCATTACGTCATCTAGACGTGGTGAAGACGACTTGCTGAAGTTCAAACCGAGCATCAGAATGGGGAAGAAAGGGATTTAAGTGACTTTGAACGTGGCATGGTTGTTGGTGCCAGACGGGCTGGTCTGAGTATTAAACTGCTGATCTACTGGGATTTTCACGCACAACCATCTCTAGGGTTTACAGAGAATGGTCCCAACAAGAGAACAGATCCAGTGAGCGGGGGTTGTGTGGACGGAAATGCCTTGTTGATGTCAGAGGTCAGAGGAGAATGGGCAGAGTGGTTGGAGATGATAGAAAGGCAACAGTAACTCAAATAACCACTCGTTACAACCAAGGTATGCAGAATACCATCTCTGAACGCACAACACGTCCAACCTGGAAGCAGATGAAGACCACCCGGTACTAGCAAGGTGTACCTAATAAAGTGGCCGGTGAGTGTATATAGTGTGTGGGTAACTGTGAGAGGGATGTGCAGACGGTGAGTTGAGTTTCTGTCACCTCATTTGTCTTTGTGTTTCATCTGCACACACACGCCTGGTGTTGACCTTGGCTCTGACCAGACCTGCTGCCGTGCGCCCTCCAGACGAGGGCCTGACCTCACTTGCCAAAGACCTTCCTGTCCAACTAAATGGATCGCCTTACGTTTCAGAGCAGCGACGCTGAAAAGGAACAACAGTAGGTGTGGGGGGGGGTAAAGTTAGACGAGATGAAAGACAACATTTTAGCTTGTAGGCCGCGGGGGAATGACAACAAACACGGGCCCGGGAGTGAAACAGGATCTGCAGCAGAGGGAAGGTGGAGGTGCAGCTTTCTGTCAGTCTGCTTGTGTTTCTGTGTGGAGGCCTGTCAGCTCTCAACCAGGAAGCACCTGAGCTTCATCTCTACACAGAACTGCAGTAGCCAGTTTACCTACAGAAGGCCTGAGAGGACACTAAATACATATATTGTAATCTAAACCAAAGCTTTTGAGGTTGCAGCACCACTAATCTTTATGCAAATGTGATACGTCATCATAGTTTTTGTTCATGAAATTAACACATCATCATAAAAGCAGGACTCATTATGAAGGATTGCCCGGAGCAAGTAAAACACCACGTTGGGGCGAGTGAATCTAGCAACTCGATAGCCCGATCGGGCAAGTAGTAAAAAAAGAATTAAACACATAGTATTTTCCAGAGCTGATGATGAAAGTAGATAAGGAGGGAGCCTTCTCGCTTCCTTCTCATCACTGTTAATAGAAGCACGTGCTCAGTACCGATCAGGCACTCACAAGACCAAGCTTATGAGCTGAAGGGCAAGCGAGCATTTCAATTATCCTGGAAACAGGAGTTCAGTTGGGTGGCGTCAGAGGATGTGGGCAAAACTCCAGATTCATTTATATAACGACTAAACAGACCATTAACTTAGGTATTTACAGGACCTCCAGGACTCACACCAGCAGACTGAGGAACAGCTTTTTCCCCCAGGCCATCAGACTTTTAAATCGATATTTCATTCGACACATTCTTACACAAAAATATATTTTATACTGTATATACTGTATATATTCTTAATACATATGTTCTTAATATGCCCTTGTATAAAGTATTTCCTTTTATAATTGTAATGTAAATGTAATATAATTTATTATTTTAATGGAGCTTCCAAACAAAAAGTATTTCACACGTTTGTACCTGTACAACCGGCGTGACAATAAACATCTGGAATCTTGAATCTTGAATTTATTGTTACAGCTAATAAATAAAACAATTTGTATAGCGGCAAGTAAAAATTGACTTTGGGCAAGTAGATTTTCACCCATTTGCCTGATTGGATAAAGAAAAAACACATTAACCCTGAAAAGTAACTAGACATTCTTTGTGATTACAAAATAATTCCTTTTTGAGGTTTTGAATGTGGAGAGTATAACCTGTATTTAGTCGGGAAGTCTTGAGAACTGAGTTCATAAATCTTTTTATTTTTCATAAAACTAATGATTACTTTAATTATTGAATTAAAAAATTAAATTATTTTCATCCATTAATTTATTATTAATTTGGTCTATAAAATAAAAAAAGAAAGTTTAAATTGTTCAGAGCTCAAGATGACGTCTCAAACGTTCCCGTTTTGTCTGAACAGTCCACAAGACATACATACGTGTTGATTTAATCCCTGTTTAATTATATATTAGCATATCATATCATATTATTGTATTTATTGATCCTATGTTTTTGTTTTATATATACAGTATACATTTATATATATAGTTATTTCTGCTGTTTTCATTTCCATTTACTATTGATAAAATTATATAATATATATTATTTTTTACTTTATTATTATTATTATTTTCTTTCTGTTGGTTTCATTTATTTTTTTTGTTTTGTCAGCTTCATTAGTACTGCTAACATATTTATTCTATTTTTTTCTCTGCTGTTTCGTCATTTTTCACTATTACGTAAAATATTAATAGTACTGTGCATGTTATTATTATTGTTATTATTATTATTATTATTAGTGGTAGTATTATTGGATTTATTTAAAACATATACAAACCTACATCCACAGTACACATCAACCAAAATATGTTTTTATTTATTTATTTTTATTTGTATTTTTATCTATTCATTTTCTACCATGAATATTATATCTTGCATTGTTTCTATTCTTTTTTGTAGTCAGCCCTTCACTCACTGATCTTTTGTATTTTGTTTATTTTTATTGATCTGAAGTATTATTATGATAATTATTATTGTTGTTATTTGTCTATTTTTATTTTATTTTATTTTTTATTGAACAGTCCACAAGATATTCAGTTAACAATTATATAAAACAGGGAATCTTCACATTTGCATTTTTGCTTGATCAATACCTTAAACAACCATTAATCAATTATCAATTATCAAAATTGTTGTCAAGTTTTTGCCAATCGATTAATCAAGGTGTTGGTTTATATTATCAAATAATAATTATACTTAGAAAACCTTCTCCCATGTCACCATGTGGGCTTCTGCCTTGAGGGAAAGTTAATATTGTCAATGGCATCAGCTTCTGTAAATCATTATTAAGTTTTATCTTTGTAGAGTTGATCATTATTCCTATTAGTTACCATCTAATAGGTAATAGTTAGAGTTAATAGTTAATGCTGAGATCTGTTCAAAGCAACCAACAGATGTGTCGGTGAGGCTCGTCCCTGAATCAGCGCTCTCTGCTGGTTGGTTGTGACAGCTGCATTAAAGTTGGACTGGCCGTCTTGCAGATGTTGTGGGCTCAACATCTGTAGGAGTGTCTGATCCTACAGTATATATTCATTAATAGGACTGTGGGTTGGACCTCAACACTCTTTTAATACTGACCCAAGTTCATCCAAAGCACCCGTCTGTCAAAAACTGTGAAGTACCGAGAGTTGAGTGTTTCTCGTGATTTGTATATTTTTTTTTTAATTTAAATCCAATTTTTTAGACTGTTTTGTTTTTGAACAGCTGATTGTGTCAACAAAACGTTGAACAAGTTGGAACATTGACGTTTTGTTTTAATTAGAAGAAAGGGTGTTTTATACAGTGAACCATGTTTATACTGGAGGTGACCGGTTTTTAAAAGACCGATATAATAACGAGAAGGAAAAAGGCGATAATAACCTTACTACTTCTGCAGCAGCACAAGCCGTTACTTTTGCACACGCTATTTTAAATAAATGTTTTTTTGTGACTCCATATTTAATCATTAGTTAGAGAATATCCTGAAGTGTGATTTGAAGGATTACATCGTTGGAATAGTTTGAAGAAACATCCGATCTTTGGTTTACCCCTAGTTTATATTATATGTATGATATTGAAAAAGTATAATAGAGGTATTGATTAATTCATTAGTCCATAAAATAAATAAAATTTAAAAAAAAATGTTCATCAGAAAATCCCAAAACCAACGTTGACTGAGCAACAGTAAAAAAAAAATACTTCAAATATTCCAATTATTTTAACAAAAGAAAAGCAGCAAATCGTCACACTTTGAAATCCGGAGTTGGGTAATGTTCGACAAAATAAACTAATTTGTTTTCAGCTTTTAATACTTTCCAAAATGTCTCAACTCAGTTTGCAACCATTGTCATTTCTAACTAGAACCAGGTAAGTGTAAAGGATTGTGTCCTGATTTATAACGAGCTTCTAGCGGAGAGAAATTAATAAACACAATATAAATATCTAGAAGTTAATGACTTAATAAAATCAGTTGAAACTAAAAGGGCAGCCACATGCATCAACCCAATTATTCAGAATTGAAAGTGAAACCAACCCTGGTGATCTGGACTTGAGTGTTAAAATAAAAACTGTCTAATGGATCCACCTTAAATCCCACAAAAAAAGTTCAATATTAAGGAAGGAAGGAAGGAAGGAAGGGAGGAAGGGAGGAAGGGAGGAAGGGAGGAAGGAAAAAGTAAGACAAGTAGACCAAAGCGATTTCTCTCAGCGCTTCGAGAGCCAGCACCAAGAGAAGACCCTGCTTCTGCGAGGAGCTGCCTTAGCGAGTTTATTTACAATTCACAAAATACAGGTGTTGCTCTCAAACAGCATTCAAGCATTTCACATTAGTGTCGTCATCCGACAAACCACAACTTCCTCTCTCTCTATATCGCTCTGTCTTTGGTTTCCCAACCTTGAAACTTGGCGTCACACGAGCAACACTCCTACAATCAGTTTTAAATACTCTTTATGCATTTCATACTTGTATGGTTTGTCCGAATTTAGAATAATCCAGCTTTTCCTTTGCTGTTACCTTCCAGGTGAAGATTCTGTAGACTTTCTACAAACACCTGAATTCTTACAGCACAGTCTTGATAAAACTTTGCAGTTTGATATTTGTATAATTCAACATACAGGTTAGCTTCAAAACGTAGCTGGTTAGAGAGTTTGGGCAGATCTACATATTTGTCCATATTTATTATATATAATATATATTATGTACAATTTAATTTTCTTTTATGGCTTCAGAACACAATATTACACCTCTATATCCGAGGATGTGTGCGTTGGATGTGTGGCGGCTAACTGAAGGCGTGTGTACAAGTAATACTTTATTCTGTGTACTTGTTTTAATGTCAACGTTACTTTTTTGTCCTAAAAATGACAAAGAAGTTGCTGTTAAGTGCTCGGATGCTGTGCGTATTAACAATAATAATAATGAAACTAAACATAAAAGGTGAATACTCATGTTGGTTTGGTTCTGTCCGTAATTCTACATACTGTATATGTATTAAAATAAAAACAAGGATCCTTCGTTTCTAAACACGTTGCTGAGTGAAACAGGAACATTTCAAGTTTATATTTTGTTAACCAAGGACTCAAAATGTTTAAAATTTAAAATGTACCACAGCATGAGAACACCACCACCACCACCACCACTCTAACGGCTAGACCCAGTGACAATCCTTCACATGTGCGTGGTTTAGAAAGCAGCCGGTGCAAAGATACTGAAGCCACAACATGTTACGGTTAAAGTTTCATGTTGTCCTTCAAAGAAATCTGTGATCTGGTGCTAACCAGGAAAAAAAGAGCTACGTTATTTTGCTCAGTGAGGCTGTGATGAGATCAAATCTGGTCAGTCGCTGCTGAGCTCTATGAAATTGATCCAGTCCACTTCCACTCATCCAGTCACTGTAACACACACACACACACACACTCATACATCACATCCACTCAAGTGTTGAATACTTGAGTAGTTTAAATCCTAACTAACCTTCCTTCCTCTGAGTTACTGTATTCTAACTCATCTGATATTGCTGATGGTGTACCCTCCAGCTGTTTCTACATTGTTTAGCAGTGGAGCTGAGCGCCCCCCTGTGGTCAGAAGGTCATATGGTAGTAATACTTTCCAGAAGGGCAACATGTCTTAAAGCGGGGGGGTAGGAAGGATATTTTTGGCATCATTGGACAAAAATTCAATAATAACCTTTCAAGAAACTTTCAGAAATGTAGAACTCCTCTTTAATCTCTTTTCAAGCTTTAGAACATCTAGCCAGCGACGGAAGACTTTGGCCAATCACAGGTCATTTCAGAGAGAGAGAGCGTTCCTATTGGCTGTTCTACAAATACAGATGTGCGTGCACGACCCTTCAGACGGTGAAAGCCTGATTCAACGGCGGAATATCCTGCAGGAGAAGTTGCTATTCTACACCGCAAAGCAACCCCCCCAAAAGAAAAAAAGATGGACTTATCAAAAAGAGTCAGACAATATCGGCGAAGCGTTTCAGAGATGGAGAGAAAACAGTTAGCTAATAGCCTGCTGCTCCCGGCTGCGGCTAGCGCTGTGAGCTAGCCTCACGGCTACGGTAGCTAAAGCAGTAGTTGCCCGGTGAAAGCATCATTTTCTCTCCATCTCTCTAATAGAGAGCCAAAGTCCCGCCCCTTCCGGTGGACCTTATTTCAGAAAAAGTATGAGCGGTAGTCAACGGAGAGATGAATATTTTTGAATTGGTCCATGAATCACACGTCTGATGTTTGTACATTTAAAAGATCATTTTGCAAATCCAGAAAGTCTCAGTTTGTTGTTAAACTGTTGAAGTATCAGACTGTGAAAATACGTCTTTAGAAAGACGACACACCGTAAAGTGTGGTAGTGACGTCTCTCTCTCTGAAGCTACGATGTCTGAGTGTTTCCTGCTGGGATGAACTCACACCAGCAACACGTCTGATCCTTCTTTCTCTACCTGACTGATAAACAGACCAGGAGTCTCTGATAAAACACATCAGGTCAGATAGCGGTTCATCTATGCATGGAACAGAGTTAAGTTAAGTTAGTTAAGGAGCAGCCATGACGGCTACGGTTAGCAGAAGGCTGAACAATTAGCAACACTTTCTCTCCATCTCCGATATCGTCAGAGCCTCCAATCACAGTGTGTCATCGCAAGTTTGCAAAGAAACCAGGACGGTAGTTCTCCTGGAATTGCCGCTATGTGACGGCATCGGGATCACAATCGGGATGATGTTTGAAATGACTAGTACTCGTTACTGTATGAAGCGCGTGCATGTGCCCGTGCTCGTCTGGTGGGAGGGGCTGAGGACAGACAGGAGAGCTGCAGGATGCCGGCTGGATTTTGAAATGCTGGCATTTTTTTTTTTACTTCTCCAGAAACCTGCCTCCCCAGAGGAGTTACCACTTGACTCACAATATGCTGAAAAGGTTCTTGTGAAATTTTTGCCCAATAACACCAAAAACAAACGGCCTCCCCAGCTTTAAGTACTTGAATAGGGATGTCTCTGTACTCAAACACAGTGCATTGTAACTATGAGGTTAAAGTAGGATCTCTAGCCCTTTTCATCCTTTTGGGGGGTATGTATAAAACATGCTACAGTTTCTACACACTTCATTGGAAGTGAACGTAAACACCAGCAAATCAACGCTCAAAGTCGGCTCTTTAACCTCAGAGTCATTGTTTTCTTTAATCCAATGTGCTTGAGTTCAGGGCCAAAACTAAACTGTCTCAACACTAACAAGAGGAAGGAGAGGAAGTGAGCAATTCTTTGTTCAAAAGGCCAAATTCAACTTTGCTTTTACTGTGTTACTGTGCGTTACCAGGCTCCATGAATAGTAAGCTTTTTCACAGCCAACACAGACAGTTTGTCAAGTTGAACACTAAAATGAAAAATAGTTAAAGCGTCAGGTTATAGTTGGGCGAGTTTAGAGAACTTCCTGTCAGTTAATTCAAGGCCCTTTTCTTACCGATGGGTACTGATGGACATTTCGTCATCTCCTCATCTAATAATGAAATACTCATGACCTGTCCTCACCTGCTAGGAAACAGATCAGGACGTGCTTCATACATCTCCGGAAACTAAATTACATTTTGCTCAAAGAATCTTAAATTCTGGAGCTCTTGAAACCTTCAGATGTTTGGTGATCAATACGGATAACCGTGATCATTAAACCTTTGTGTTGATATCTGATACCTAATCCTACAGCCGGGTGTTTATTTGTCGCCGTCCCGATCTCCACGCAGCCGTCTCTCATGCTGCCGCTTGGTGATGATGTATTTGAAGAACTCGTAGACGGACCAGCTGATGGCCGTGGAGGGCATCTGGTAGATGATCCGGGCTTGGACGCCTTTGAAGAAGGCCGGCACGCCACCCATCCTGTAAACCGTCCGAAAAGCCTCGCCAAGACCGGAGATGTAGCGGCTGCCGGTGGCCGACGCGGCGGCCGCTCCGACGGCTCCGGCTGCCGTCGCGGACTCGGCCTGGATCACATGTATGGCCTGAGCCTCCTGCGTGTTGAGGAGGGTCTTGCAGACGTCGAGGGGAGTGGTGGCAGCGGCGGCCAGGGCTCCGGCCAGCGCGCCCGACACGACGTGGGAGGAAGGGTTGTACTGTCTGTGGGGGTTGAGGAGCTCCTGGAGGTACTCGTAGGTCATGAAGTGGAGCGCCTGGAAGGGCACGTTCATGGTCAGCTGGGTGGTGTAACTGCGGTAGAAAGCGGCCGGGCCGTCGTGCCTCAACAAAGACCCCATACAGTGAAGCACGCCTCGGTACGGAGAGTTGAACATCTGCATTCGCTGTTTCACAACTGAAGGGAGAAAAGAGGGGAAGGAGAGGAGATTAGGAGGGAAAACAACAAGTATATACTTTACAATGTAAAGTATATACTTGTGTAAAGTTTACACCATTCCACAAACAAACAGGGAACTGAAAAGAGGAACTGGGAGGAAGGCAGGAACACTAGAAAAGGAAAAAGGAAGTGTAACCAAACTGATTTTGAAAAATATCTCTAATTGTCACCAATCCTGTGCATCCCTAGAAAACATGATATGACCAGGGATGTGCTCTAAAAGGGTTAAAATGGCATTTTTCAATTCATCTCAACTTTAACTTAAAAACAAGTAGAATCAGAAAAATCTCATCAGAAAAATGACCTTTATCATGAAATAAGAGCTGAGAAGATTCATGTTGAATGTTTTTTTGTCTGTAAATCTTTCACTCTGAATATAAACATAATGATGATATATACTAACACATAGAAAAAAACATCAACTATTAAATAAATACATATTTCATAGTAACTATGTGACTATTAGACTGCTGCAGTGGCATTTGGGTTTAGGGCTGAGTCTGGAGCTCCACCAAGTGTCCTGATGGTAGAATAACACCATCAGAGGGATTTCCTATGAGGGTCTTTGAAGGACAACTTCTATAAATAGACCAACAGGAAGTCTTCACAGTGCAGAATATACCACGTGTGTGTTTGTGTGGGTCAGGTGAGCTGACATAAGTAAAGACGGGGGGGTTTTTACCTTCGGCTGGGTTCATGACGGCGTCGTGCAGCACTGTGGCCATGCAGCCCGCCGCTCCTGCAGAACAGAGGAAACAGAGAAGAGGAAGTTAAAGCCTCAACCACAACAACCTCCAAGCAAGCGCCTTAAAAGGAGTTGTTAAATGTTATTTTAGAAAAGTGAGGACGTAACGGTAAATTTGACCATGACTGAAACGTTTCATTCTGTGTGTGTCTGCCGGTAGGCATCGTACCATTTGCAAAGTGGCTGTTGGCTCCAGGGTGAATGGCGTCACTGAGCGAGAACTTGATCTTCTCGTAGCACGCAAAGTAGAGAGCGTGGGCGGGCCCCGCCCCCACCGCCAGCACATTCACACCTCTGATCGGCCGCCACACGCCCTCCGTCCGCACAATCTGCCGCAGGGCGTCCATCACATTCCTGTAGCGCGCTCCTGGCTCAGGGTGCAGGCTCTGCATGCGGGTCTGGTGAGAGAGGAACAGACGCACACACGTTAATAAATCAGATATTAAGTCTAATTGTTTTTCATAAAGAATCTGCTGAGTCATAATTCCTAACTTTACAGAACTAGAGAATTCTTTTGAGATAAATATCTGATGTTCTTACAAAGATTTACAATGAGAACAGAACAATTTGCATTTCAAACATCAGTCGTTCAAAGTTCAGGATGTCAACTGTCCTGATAATACTTGAACAACGCCGTCTCCTCTTTTTTTGTGTGATTAGAAACACCCATTGAATTGTACTTATCTTAATATATAAGCAATTTATTGTTTTAATAAAGATTTCTGCTGATCCTCAGTGGAAGCCCTTATCAGTTATGTGTTTCTGTAATTTGTTACACTTGTTTTAACATCAGTTTTTCTTAGTGTGGCCTAACTGTATTTTGCAGTGCTTTATATTTATTCAATTACTTTATTCTGTTAGAAGTAAAACACTTCCACATTTGAAAGGCACATTCAACTGATGTCATAAGTGTCAAGAACATCTTGGGTAACAACATTTGGGAGAAGTGAAACCTAGACTACGTCAGATCCAGCTCTGTGGTGGGATCCAAATGATCCTGAATTTTGGGATCAATTTGATCCAGATTTCTGCCTCAAATTTTGAAACACCCAAATGCAGCATTTTGTCCAGATTAAAGGAAGAATTGGATAACCAAATCTGGATCCAAATCTTCAGGATCAGAAATCTTTGGATCTGCTTTGAAATACCCAGTTTTCAGATCAGAATTTAATCCAATCCGACCGCTATAATCCTGTGAGGTAATTTTTGAAATACCGGCCCCAGATGATTGATCATGTATGAGCAAAGTGCAAAAAAACTGAAGACAAAACCAGCTTGGATGACCAACACAGGCAGCAGTTTCACCACACACACTAGATTGTGTTTCTGAAAGTCTCTCTGAAAGTCTGTCGACTAGAAATCACACCAACTTCCCCTTATGTTCATTTAAAGTGTTGAAAAGAAACGACTGCAGTCAAAGTCGGCAACCACAAACCACAGAGCGGTGCACGCAGCCAGGAAGTGGTACTAAATAAAACACTCAGCCCACCACTTGCATTGCTCAGATAAGCAGCACTGTTTGCTCAGGAACGTCAGTGAATCTGTGCATGTGTGAATAAAGCCACTGAATACTGGCACAATAAAGAAAATAAATTCCAAAGCTCCCAAGCAAGATGGTGCAATCTTCAAACTTTTCATAACATGCAATAAGTGACTTTCCCCGTCCTCCACCCTCCCCTCATGGGTACATATTTACAGGAGAGGAGGGAGCACGGCTGCCTCCTAGAGGCTTACATGGACATTCCCGCTCTCTGCTTCTGGGAAATGGAAACTCACAAGGAATGTGCCCAGTCATCCACGATGTGAGCAGTGTATTCAAGTCTGGTGGGGCTTTTTTTTGTCTTTTTTTTTTTAGTTTTTGGAGCACAAAGCGGTGCAATTGCTTAATCCAAGACTGAGAAAGAGTCTGATAAGTTCTACCAAAAACAGAATCAGGTGTCAGTGAACAAAAGACAATGTAGAAAGCTTTGTGTTCATGTCACTTTTTTCACATCGTAGCTTGACGTGTATTACGAATCTGGGGAAGTACAGCAGTTAAAGCTTGCAGGCAAACAAGACAACTGGTGCTATTTTAAAGCTGCATTTGTCAACTCCTGACGACCTCAGTCATGCAAACAGCAGCTATGGAGTCATTGACTCACTCGTGTGACATATGCTATTATCAATTACTAATTGCTTAGGGGAAGAGAAGGAGGCCATGCAAAATATATGTATTTAACACTTTAACTACAAGATCTGAAGAAGATTTATCTTCATCTTTGGTAGCTGTAGTGATTTTTGTGCTTTCAAAATGTACTATGCATTGTAATCTTGTGGTGTATTAATATTTCAACCTTCAGGACAACAGACACAAACCTCTGGGACTAAAACAAGGATTTCTGAGGGACTAATGTTCAACCTGGCAGCTACAGCTGGCTCGGACCTACAGCAGCTTAGTCACAAAAGATCCTTGATTTGATAGGATGACAAAGGAGATAATACTGGTAACATTTACCATCCATCCATCCATCCATCCATGCCTCTGCAGTCAAGTTGGTAGAGCAAATCTACTAAGTGAAATAACAGATTTCATTCCTTGGGTGCCTGGCATTACAAGGACAGTACGAATGTTTTATTTTTATCTTTATGCCACAAGCGCGTCTCACTGGGAAGGTTTTCCTTTAGTTACCAGACAACATGGTGCTCTTTCTTTTTGTGCAGTCTGAGAAAAAAACATCCACATAGTGAGACAAGAAATCTCAAAATACAGTTTGTGTTTTATAATACAGCCACATTATGTTGTGCTTTCCTTACTGTTAACCAGACTGTTACAGGAAGCAACAGACATTTCTACAAGGAAATAAATCTCTGACATTTATGTGTCTTTACAGACGTCATCGTCACGTCAATGTCCTCGAGTTCTGTGTTGTTGTTAGCAGGGAAACCAATCAAGTTTAAAACAAATAAGTCTGTATTTTCTATTTTCTATTTCTGATGAAATCATATTTTTGTCCTGTCTAGTAATGTTTGGCAGATTAGTATTTAGTAAGTGGTGCACCACAGGCCATTGATAGAAACATTGGTGTTTGTCTACACTATTAAAAAGGACATCTTGTTGTTTGGTTTTTATTGTTTTTGCCAGGCAACACTACCCTGGAAGAAGTTATTTAGACAGTGTGGATGTTTGACTCAAATGGAAAAAAGGGGATTTATGGATACCCTTGCCTCGGCAAGGCACTTAACTCTCAATTTCTCCTGACGACCAACAGAAAAGAAAGTCCACTCCACTGATTTTACACATCAAACTATGTTTACAGGTCTTGGGGAGTAGGCTACATATATAAAGTATTTTGTGGCTCCAGTAGAAGCTGCATGAATAAATTAAATGATAAAGTTAGAAAATGAAAAAACATCTGGAGTTAGGCTGCATCCACACTAATACATATTTGTTTTAAAATGAAAACGATCTCCGTCCAGACGAGCGTTTTAGGGACGTTTCAAAATGAATCTCCGTTCATAGTACCACGCCTGAAAACACATATCACATGACCATTCAGGTACACTGCGCATGTGCGTGCCGGTGTAAACAGTAAGCGGTACGCAGTTGGTTGTTCAGTTGCAGAAAATACTACAAAAGAAGAACAGCAATGGTGAAAAGTAAGACCAGAGATTTCTTTGCTTGAACCGACGACGAGGTGGAGCAGTTACTGAAAGTAACACACGAGTATAAGGCGTTCAACGCGGAGGAAACCACAACAGATGTCGTTTGTTGTTGTCGTTTGTAGTCCCTAGTATAACACCCCGGATCTCCAACTTAACTTAACACCAGCTGAAACTCCTTTTGCTAACAGTAAGTGGTTGAAGATCTCACTGTAGTGATGGAGAAGTGTTCTCATGGTGCTGTCAGTATACATTGACACTGTTTGGTCAGAAGTGAAACAGGATTAAAAATTACAACCAGAAGAGAACAGCATTGCTTAGCCCTTGGTTTTAAGTTACTTTGAAAACGTCCTCCGAGCAACGAGGAAACAGAATCTGAAAATAGTGGAGGGAATCAACTACTAGATAAAGATGTTGGCCAACCTGCTGGGCAGCAACAAGGAACTAAGATTGTGACGACAGAGAAATCTTGGGATGGAGGAAGTTGCCCACAAAGCATTACTGTAATTAAAATAAACTGGCTTCCTTACGCGAAAAGATTTTCACGTCAAACTTTTGTAATGCACTTCCTCCTACTGTGTGGCTGAAACAGGCAGCGACAGTCTGGACTGAAAGAGTAACAGAAAAAAAGTCAAGGAAAAAAAGATCTTTCACCTCTTCTCTTACGTTAGGATCACATTTCTTACTTACACTCACCGGTCACTTTATTAGGCACACCTGTTCAATTGCTTGTTAACACAACTAGCTAATCAGCCAATCACATGGCAGCAACTCAATGCATTACGTCATCTAGACGTGGTGAAGACGACTTGCTGAAGTTCAAACCGAGCATCAGAATGGGGAAGAAAGGGATTTAAGTGACTTTGAATGTGGCATGGTTGTTGGTGCCAGACGGGCTGGTCTGAGTATTAAACTGCTGATCTACTGGGATTTTCACGCACAACCATCTCTAGGGTTTACAGAGAATGGTCCCAACAAGAGAACATATCCAGTGAACGGGGGGTTGTGTGGACGAAAATGCCTTGTTGATGTCAGAGGTCAGAGGAGAATGGGCAGAGTGGTTGGAGATGATAGAAAGGCAACAGTAACTCCAATAACCACTCGTTACAACCAAGGTATGCAGAATATCATCTCTGAACGCACAACACGTCCAACCTTGAAGCAGATGAAGACCACCCGGTACTAGCACCGGCCACTTTATTAGGTACACTGTGTACCTAATAAAGTGGCCGGTGAGTGTATGTACTAATTTAGCTCAGGTTCATGGTGTTCCTTTACAAGACAAACAACAAAACTAAACCATGCAGGTTTTTGTTGTACAGAGATTTCACAACCTGAGATCCTGCCAGGAGGACGTGTACTTCACTTGAATTTTAGGTTTAATCGTGCTTCATTTTTTGTCCAGTGCTTTCTATAAATGAGGAACTCATGTCAGCATTTGGTGTTTGGCAAGCTGTTTTAACATTCTTGAAAATCCACAATAACAATTCACATTTATACCGGTGCATTTTGAGAAGTCATAATCACCATGTGAGCATTTAAAATGACAATATGTCTATCGTAACATGACAAGTAACATAAATTCAATATATATATATTTTTACTCACACTGCTGTTATTCAAAACAGTATTAGAGGGTTATGTAGCTCACACATTGTGAATGAGAATTAGAAATAACTATAATTCTGTCCTAGTGAGTCGATATAATACTTTCAGACATCTGAGAACACCACAATCTGCTGTGCATGATGTGACTGATGCAACAGTTTGCAATGGAAACTGCTCTTACTCAAGGATTATGCAGGTTCGAGGTGGTTTTGCTATGAATTGGAGGAACTAATCATCCAGGAATTTGTAGTGAACAAGAGCTTGTTTTATTGATTATAGCTCAGGGAAACCACTGGTACCACAAACGGTTTGCTTTTGAGCTCTTTGTGTTGTATCAGAAGATGAAGAACAGTCTGGATAAAGAGCACGTATGTCCGAACATAAAGAATAACCAGTTGTAGACAGTAAGACTAACTCGCATATGGTCTTGATGTCTATGATGAAAAGGGGGTTACAGTGTCAGTCCAACTGCTTTTCAGAAAAGACTTTGGTGTTGAGGTATGTTTTGGAATCAAGTAGCTGAATCAGCGTGAAGGTCTGATGTGAGTTAACTTTCCAAGGAATGAGTGAGTCGAGTGAGTTAGCGGTAGTTTGGCTCATGTTCAGACACAATAAATGTTCCTCATTTGACAGAGAATCTGTGTTGCAATTGCAAACTAAAAACTAATACTGCAGAGTCTTATGCTTATATTCATAGTATAATGTTTACACAAATAGTGTACAGATAATTGATGTTCTTTTCCGGTTTGTACAACAGGAAATAAACATAAACCAATACACATAAGCAAATCTTTTTCAACAATATTTTTGTTTTGTTTTCCTGTTCTCACCACCATCTAACAATTGGTTTTAATTTCTTCCACTTGTATATAGCGCCTCGATTTATTTCTGTTGCGCACTGCATTGTGGAACAATGGTGTCCTTCAAACCACGCGCTAAATAAAGTGAATTTAGTATGCATAACAACATCTTTGAATGTAAAAGTCTCTTTTCAAGTGTAAGCATGCTACATACTCTTGGTTGGAAATAGTAAGTAATGTGTAACTCGAACACAGCGAGAGTAACACAGAGCACAGAGAGGTTGGGGTCAAATTTCAGAGATGTGTTTGAGAGGGACCCCACATGCACATTTGTCATATTATGTAACACGGAAATTGCAGTTAGGTAGTAAAACAGGTTTACTACTAGTCTGAATGCAGGCACATTAAAATTAACAGGATTAATACTGAATCTGTGTCCACTCCACTGTCGATATGGTTATTTTATTACATTAACGTGGACTGATATGGTTGAGTAATCATAAAACTATCCAGTTATGTAATCTATATTAGTTTACAGTAAATACACACACTCAAAGATGACTGATTGGTAGGACAACTGTGGCCAAACCAAGGTGTGCGTTATTTCCAAGAGTTCATCAATCCTCTCGACCGTTGACCTGTGACTGATGACCCACCTGTGTTAATCATTTACTACCTCTATCTCTTCACGATGGACTTTCTACATGATCTCCTCTGACAGCTTTCCGATATACATGTAGTATTCATCTTTGATTAAATAACCTATGCTAATTTTTGCTAAATCCTTGTTATTTCAGCCTATGATTCCCATCAAACAATAAATCTGTGCAATATTAATACACTGAATGTGAAAGACATTTGTCTGTGCAATATATCCTTGATGAAATATACACCTCAAGTGCAACTACCTTTGTTTACATTGTATTTCTTATATCTACCCTACCTCCTATTTTATAAGTGCAATTACCTCTGTTTACATTACATCTATTTTATATTTTATACCTCTAGTGTAACACTTCTGTTTATATTTATTTATCACATCTACTCTACCTGTTTTATTTGCTTTATAACTGTGTGTGTGTTTTACCTGTTGTATGTTTTATCTGCCTCGTTTAGTCTTGTCAAGTATTTGTTTTAAAGCACTGACCAGAAGTGGCAACTGGGAATCTCGTTGTATTTAATACGATGACAATAAAGCTTTCTATTCTATTCTATTCTATTCTATTCTATCAAGTAGCATCATTTGACTAAAAGGTACATCGACTAGTGTTTAGTTTGGGATTAACAGCAATAACAATGTCCCTCTCAGACTGAAGTGACAGGTGGCTATACATCCAACTGAATTAGAACTGTGAAAAGATTCAAGTCAGATTTATCATTCCACTTGATAGCAGAAAGCAAACAGTCGGTTAAGGATGTGTCCGATAATGGAAACATGCTAATAGCTACTAGCTACATGTAGCATGCTAGATAGCATGCTACATGTAGCCTACTAGCTACATGAGAGAAGACTCAACTGTCAGTTTGTTGTTACATAAAAAAAAATATAGATATATATATATATATATATATATATGAATGCTGAACTGCAGGTAAACACACGCACTTGTGTTATGAGATTCACTTTGACCACCTTGTGTTGCATTACTTCCTGTTTGGGTTATATGTTAGTTAACTGACCTCTGCTAGCATATAGCATGTAGCCTGTTAGCCTGTTAGCATGTAGCCTGTTAGCCTGTTAGCATGGTTAGCACTGTTAGCCTGTTAGCATGTAGCCTGTTAGCCTGTAGCCTGTTAGCCTGTTAGCATGTAGCCTGTTAGCCTGTTAGCCTGTAGCCTGTTAGCATGGTTAGCACTGTTAGCCTGCCTACTCTGGGTTCAACGTTAACCCACCGGTGGCTGCGTCCCCGGGGACATCAACACAGCAGTATGTCTGTGTGTGTGTGTGTCTGTGTGTGCGTGTGTGTGTGTATCTGTGTGTGTGCGTTACTACCTTGACGCAGTCGACCGGGTACATGAGGCAGTGCTCCATGATTCCCGCTACAGATCCAGCCAGCATGTGAGTGCTGGTAGCGGCTCCCTGAGGCAGACCCTCATAGTCCGCTTCCTGCTCCAAGGAGGAGGAGGTCAAGCTGTCCGGAGCTGCTCGGTGCTTCACCGGAGAGGAGAAGTCCTGTTCCGCTGAGAGAGAGCCGGTGAACCCCCCCGAGGTGTCCAGCATCCTGCCGCCCAGCCAGCGGAGCTCTGCTCCGGCTGCAGCGCCTGATACCCGGCTGTCCACTACCGCTGTCTCCATGGAAACGAACCCGTCCGCTTCCATCCAGCTGAGACAGAGGTTAGTCCGTAGAGTGTGATCAGATGGACGACTCCCGAGACCCGGCTGCTGGTGCAGTCCTCCCGGCAGTTCACTGGGTGTCCCGGCCGGCAGCTTGACAGGATTGGCGGGTCGCTATTGCTGCGCGGCAGCTGGAGACAGTCCGGGAACCGGGACGGACCTCGGTGGGTTTGACAGTAGAGTCACGCTGGAAGCTGAAGCTGATTGGACAAGCTGACTGTCAATCACTGACAGTTCCCTCTGATTGGTCAATTCTGTCTCGTAATGAGGCGGGCGAATAAAGTGGGCGGAGACTCAGCGTCAGTGGGCGTTGACCATTTTGTAACAGCAGGAGGTCACATGTGACGTCACATGTCTGTACGGGAAGTGATTTAAACAGGACCGTGAACAGGAACTGGTCTTTTTTATTATTATCTACTTATTTATTTATTTATTTTTATTGTGTGTGTTTTTTTTTCTATTATTTTATGTTGGTTTTGTTTCATTTCTGTTCTCATTTTATGTTTGTCACAGCTCTTTGTTTATGTTGTCGCAATGCTTCTTTTGTATGTAAATGTTTTTAATGTTTTCTGCTGTTATTATGTATACTGTAATTTTGAAAGAAAAAAAGAAAAAAATACATATAATAATAAGAAATAAATTTGTTGAAAAAAAAGGACCGTGAACAGGACGTCCCACAGATGAATGAATTTACAACCAGTACAATAAACCAGTAAAATCATTACAATAACAAAGTTATTGTTCTCAAAGATGAGCAAATAACACAATAGTTGGGGTCGGATGATTTTCTAGTAATATAAAGAGATCTTTGGCATATTTGGATTTCATTAATTGCAGGGACTTAATATAGAGTTGAGTTTCATTATATATTCTTATATATTTAAGAATTTTGCCTTATGAATAAGGAATTTGGCTGAAATGACTCAAACATTAATCATTAGGTCCATTTTTTTTGTCTTCAAATAAAACACCAAAAATAATACTATTATTATCCTTGCTCTCAAAGCCAAATCTTAACCTTAAAAATTCACTGGAGGGGTAAAATCTATTCATTATTTTGTAGTGAATTTTTGTTTTGTTTTGGGTGGGACAGGGTATTTGAAGAACAGCCAGCAGGGGGCGTATCTGGACTGTTACTATACTCAGAGAGGTGGGAATTAAGCCATACAGTTATTATAGCGCTTTTCTAGTCTTCCGACCACTCAAAGCGCTTTACACTACATGTCAGTATTCACCCATTCACACACACATTCATACACTGATGGCAGAGGCTGCTAAGGTGCCAACTTTGCCCATCAGGATTTAATGATGGCTATGCCTCCGGGAGCAATTTGGGGTTAAGTGTCTTGCTCAAGGACACATCGACATGTGACCCGGAGTAGCCGGGGATCGAACCACCGACCTTCCGATTGGTGGACAACCTGCTCTACCCTCTGAGCCACAGCCGCCCTCAATTATACCTAATAAACAGTAAGAACTTCCATACAAACAAATTCCGAACTTTCAATTATCATAGTCCTATTACAGTCCAGGCCTTTCTAACAATATATATATAAACTAAACTTTAAAAAAGTAGCAGTTGACATGTCTTTTTCCTGTACCATGTATGTACGGGAAGTGTTTTAAACAGGACGTCCCACATTGGAATTGTGACTTCATGCATCCATGAATTGTAACCACAAAAATGTACATAACTTTGGACTTAAAATGTTTTGCAGAAAGCCTACAGTACAAGAAAACAAAAGAAAGATGGAACTATATTCACATTGGCCTTGTTAATTCCTATCTATTTACTCATAATAATGTTCACTGTTGTGGTCGGGCTGAATAAAGGGACTAGTGACAATCATAAACTCTAGAAGTTGGCAAATCATCTACAGCTTTTCGATCTATCTATCTATCCATCCATCTATCTATCTATCTATCTGGTAGTAGTACATTTTACCGGGATAAGGAAATAATTCTACAAAATATTAGCCATTAACCGAAAAATGTGTCGTCCTAATATGACACAGATACCTCTGATCAGTCAATAATAAAATGCATAATCCCTGCAAATTACCACATTTTACAAAATTGCATCAGCATTGAAGCAGTTGTAGCTTCTGAAAGTATATATATATATATATATAGTACATACAATGGCCCAAATATGCCGTTGTAAAAAGAGTTGGTAACACTTTATAATAACCATTATTTAGAAATGTTAAATTGATGGTTAATTAAATTTAGTTAATAGTTATTTTACTCGTAACAATCAATGAAATGATAACTAAGAATGTTAACTAATTATTACTAATGCTTAAATTTCTGTTATTTTATCATTAGTTTGTGTAATATGAAATAATTAGTTTAGAAATGTTATATTGTCGCATAGCTGATGAGAGACGATAACTATACTATTTATCAACAGTTTATTGTTGCACACATAACATTTTATATACTATATTAAGTATTTGTTTGTGATTACCAAATTATTTGTAAACTTTTAAGAAATCAAAACATAGATAGATGTACCAGAAACCAATTATTAACAATTAATAAAGAATTAACTATCTATCTAAATAGTGTTTATAGATACTTTACAAAGTGTAGATATATGCCACTACTTTTGTTATGAAGTCAACATGTGTAGTTCTGTTTTTCTTCCTACAGCACCTGAACGCAGCAGACGTTCACGTCCAGCCTAGATACGTGATGACGTAGCCAGGACAGCACGGTTTCTACTCTGGCAGCAATATCTTATTGGAGTAATTTTGTTAGTGATATTGACTTACTATTATATATATACAAAACTACACTTTTCTAGGCAAATTCCCAGATATCGTACAGACAGAAATCCCTGTATATATATATATATATAATACTAAGTCAATATCACTAACAAAATATATATATATATATTTATTAATCTTATTAGTGATATTGACTTATTATTATTATTATATATATATATATATATGTATATATATATATATTAATCTTGTTAGTGATATTGACTGGAAGAAAGTTTAGTCCTTACCGCAAAAGTTCCTTCTAACAAATCAGGTGAAAGAGGTGTCCTTTAAGTCGATCCACAGATTCTGTCCAGTGAAACATTTCTTACAGAAGTTAAAGAGTGACATATAGATGTAAATTGGTCCTTCTGTGAATCACATCCTGAAACTCGCTCTCATTTATTCTGGTCCTGTAAATTTACATGTGAATTGTGGAAAGATGTCAATAATTATATACTTGTTAACATTTTCTCAGATTTTTCACTGTACCATAGAAATATTATATTTGGTTGCTATGGTTACAGTGACAAAGACTAATGCATTTTTTCTTATTAATTAAATTTTAATTCTCGCGAAGTTTCACATTCACAAGCGTAACTTTACCAAAAAAAAGCCTAATTTCTTTTATTATGAAAGAAATGGAATTATATCTGTCAACAATTTCTTCCTCACAAAACAAAAAAGCAATGAAAACAATGAATGTATGCAATATCTTTAAAGTTTTTAAGTGAAATTATTGTCATATTCTCGGGTGGTCTTTTTTTTTAATTATTATTTATTTATTTTTATTTTATAGTGTTTTTTTAATTATTATTTGATGTTGGTTTTGTTTCATTATATATATATATATTTATATATATATATATATGATAGTCTATGATAGTCTATTATATTATATATATATGATAGTCTATTATATTATATATATATATATATATTATATTATATATATATATATATGATAGTCTATGATAGTCTATTATATTATATATATATATATGTATATATATATATATATGATACTCTATGATAGTCAATGATAGTGTATTATATTATATTATATACAGTATATAAGATAAAATAAGATAAGATGAACGTTTATGAATCCCTGGAGGGAAATTCAGGTGTCAAAGCAGCAACATCAGCAAACAGAGTGAAACAATAATAGAGATATAAAAGATACAGAGTGAATGGGTGAACATAGTGTGTACAGTCCGTCAATAAATAAATGTAGAATGTGCAATAAATAAATGTAATATGTACATATGTGCAGTCAGCAATAAAGTGGTAAATAGGATGTATAGTGTAAAATGAGTGTAAAGTGCGCCAGATAGTGCATGTTAAAAGTTCTTAGAGTCCTAATAGTTGTCATATGGGGGTCAGCCTTGGTTGTGGAGCCTGATGGCTACCAGCATGAAGGACTGACCAGCATGAAGGACTGACCCAGGCGCTTTGTGTTGGGCCGAGGGTTGATGAGTCTGTGGCTGAAGGTGCTCCTCATCTTGACTTGCTCATCATGGAGGGGGTGGGAGGGGTTTTCCAGGATAGCGTCCAGCTTCCTCCTCATCCTCCCCTCTGCCACCACCTCCAGACCGTCCAGCTCAGATCCAACCACAGAGCCAGCCTTCCTCACCAGCCTGTTCAGTCTGTTGGCATCCCTTGTGTTGGTGTTACCCCCCCAACATGCCACAGAAAGAAGAGGACACTGGCTACTACAGACTGGTAAAACATCTGCAGCAGCCTATTGCATACATTAAAAGACCTGAGCCTCCTCAGGAAGAACAGTTTGCTCTGTCCCTTCCTGTAGAGGGCCTCGGTGTGGTCAGTCCAGTCCAGTCTACTGTTCATGTGTACTCCCAGGAACTTGTAGGTGTCCACCACCTCCACCTCCTCCCCTCGGATGGTGATGGGAGTTGGGGCCTCTTGCTCCGCCGGAAGTCCACCACCAGCTCCTTGGTCTTTCCAATGTTGAGCTGGAGGTGATTGTTATCACACCACCCTATGAAGTTCTCCACCAAGGCTCTGTACTCCTCCTCGTTGTCATCCGTGACGCAGCTGACGATGGAGGAGTCATCGGAGAACTTCTGTAGGTGGCACGTACCCGAGTTGAAGCGGAAGTCGGAGGTGTAGGTGGTGAACAGGAAGGGTGACAGCACGGTTCCTTGGGGGGCGCCGGTGTTGCTCACCAGCACATCTGACAGGCTGCCCTGCAGTCTGACATACTGTGGTCTGCTGGTGAGGTAGTCCTTAATCCAGGCCACCAGGCCATGGTCTACCTGCATCACTGAGAGCTTCTCAGCTAGCCGGAGTGGCTGGATGGTGTTGAAGGCACTGGAGAAGTCAAAGAACATGATTCTTACGGTGCTGTGCGGCCTCTCCAGGTGAGTGTAGGCTCTGTGGAGCATGTAGGTGATGGCATCATCCACACCGATGTTTGCCTGGTATGCAAACTGCAGGGGGTCCAGGGAGTTGCTCACAAGGGGCTTGAGGTGCTGCAGAACCAGTCTCTCAAAGATCTTCATGACGTGTGCCTTCAGAGCAACTGGCCTGTAGTCATTGGGGGTGCTGGGGTGTCCCTTCTTGGGCACCGGGACGATGCAGGAGGTTTTCCAGAGCTGGGGCACCTTCCTGAGGCTGAAGAGGTGCTGGAACGCTGCTGCCAGCTCCCCAGCACACGCCTTGAGCACCCTGGGGTTGATGTTGTCTGGCCCCCTGGCCTTGTTCACGCTGATCTTTGAGAGCTGCTTCCTCACCTGGCTGGTTGTGATGATCAGGGTGGGAGTTACAATGTCTCCAGGTGTAAAAGACATGCTGGGGCTGTGATCCTCAGGGTAGGTATGGGAGGGCAAGCTGCTGCTGCCTCCTGGGGATGGGTGCTGGGGGGAGGAGGAGGAGGAGGAAGAGGAGGAGGGGAGGTGTGGAAGGAGGAGGAGGAGGAGGAAGAGGAGGAGGAGGAGGGGAGGTGTGGAAGGAGGAGGAGGAGGAGGAGGAGGAGGAGGAGGAGGGGAGGTGTGGAAGGAGGAGGAGGAGGAGGAAGAGGAGGAGGGGAGGTGTGGAAGGAGGAGGAGGAGGAGGAAGAGGAGGAGGAGGAGGGGAGGTGTGGAAGGAGGAGGAGGAGGAAGAGGAGGAGGGGAGGTGTGGAGGGGGGCACTGGTGTTGGTGAGTGAGGACCCAGGCTCTCTGCTGAGCTCCTGGGGGGGTTGGTTGGTCAAACCTGTCAAAGATGATAGTCTATTCTATTCTATTCTATTATATAGAATAGAATAGAATAAAATATCATAGACTATCATCTATATATATATAGATGATAGTCTATTCTATTCTATTATATATATATATAATAGAATAGAATATCATAGACTATCATCTATATATATATAGATGATAGTCTATTCTATTCTATTATATATATATATAATAGAATAGAATATCATAGACTATCATCTATATATATATAGATGATAGTCTATGTGAAAAAGTATTTTTGGGCCCATTGGCATCACGTGACGGACCCGGAAGTTGCAGTACCTCAGTCTAACCACTACGGAAGTATTAAAAGACCAGCCTAGATACGTAGTTGATGACGTAGCCACACGGGCCGACCGGAAGTGTGTTGGATTTCCGATCTCTTCTTCAGATTAACCTCCTTCCTCTTCCTCTTCTTCATCTCCTCCTCTTCCTCCTTCAGATCAGATCAGTCTCCTTCAGCAGCAGACAGCTGATTAAACATTCAGTCCTCGGTTCTTCTGGATCTTCTGGTTCTGCTGCCGGTCTGATGGAGGACCGGAGACTCAACTAGGTACGTTTCTACCGGACAGAGATAGCCGTTAACACACCGACACACCGTTAACCGGGCGTTAACCGGGCTTTAACCGGGCTTTAACCGGGCTTTAACCGGGCGTTAACCGGGCGTTAACCGGGCTTTAACCGGGCTTTAACCGGGCTTTAACCGGGCTTTAACCGGGCTTTAACCGGGCTGCTACTGACCGGCTGATAACAGATGTATAACAGATGTTACACAGATGTTATCTGTGTAACATATATCGGTGTGTTTGTGTTCCGTCCAGCCTTCCAGATGTTGGGTTCTTTATGCAGCAGATTAATGTTCTATAACTGGAATATAATCCAGATTCTCTCTCCTGCTGGCCTGTAGTTAACACCGCTGATAGGCTAATATATGAAATATACTGCACACATATCACAGCACTAATTCAGAATACAAGTTCTTACATACTTCTATATGTTCATTTATTCTGTTATACTAAACCTATTCTCTATTATATATTATACACACCAAAAAACTGACATTTCATTCATTCTCTCTGTGCAATATCATTTTCCACTTGTGCAATTTTGTTAATAGTGTGTTTATTGTCAATACTGTATATACTGCTCCTATTGTTATACTTCCTTCTATTTAAATGCTCTTTTTTTACTGTTAGCTGATGCTTCTTGTTTTTGCTGCTGAACACTGCACATCTCTAATAATAATAATAATAAAGGACTATCTGATCTGATCTTACTGTACTATGTTATACCCATATTACGTCCTTTATGTGATATTCTATTCTATGTTATATTACTGTAATAAACCTATATATGTTGTTATACTATATCACTACCTTTATGCTATATTATAATGTTTCACGCTGATATTGGCATCATTAATCACATTACTCTGAATCTACTTTGTAATTGTTGTCTCCCTTGTATAGTTGTATTTTGTATTCTATTCCTATTTTAGTTTTATATACCTCTTATTTATTTATTCATTTTACTTTCTCTATTTATCTGCATTCCCGTCCTGCTGCTGTAACAACCACATGTTCCTGCAGGGGATCGTTAACGGTGTAATCGTTAACGGTGTATCTTCTCTGTAGGGGAGAACAGAGTATATATATAGATAAAACTATAAAGTAAAGTGTGCTCTTTGTATATGTAGATTAGAGTGATGATTTCATTTATTGAATCCGTTGTGAAATTGCATCGATCAAATAAATTGCAAAACAAATGAGGTGAATTTTTGTCAGCAATAATAAACAATAAGTAACTAACTATGACGATACTCAGATACACACAGTACAATGATAGTGACGGCTGCCACTAATGATTATTTTCATTACTGATTAATCTTTAGTGTGTGTAATCTGTTCATTGTGACGGTATAGAGCTGTTGAGCAGTATTCTCTCCCTCTTCTTCCCTTCAGGCAGAAGACCTTTGGACAGGATCCTAATCAGACGGCCCGGCAGGCACCATGAGGTGACGACGGTGACATCTTGTATTTTTGCCGACCGGGACATATGGCAAGGTAATAAAGTGATAATGGCGTCTATGAGAGCGTTGTTGTGGAGAAGGCCTGAGGTCTGGTGCTTCATGATGTGCACCGTTTATTCTTATAGTTCTTCGTTGTGCTCTTCCTCCTCAGGATCACGTTCTCCTGCCTGCCGGCCTCCTGGTACTGCAGCGTGTCCCTGCTGTCTCTGGGCTGCGCTCCCAGGCAGAGACTGCTGCTGCTGCTCTTCATCACCTCCGCCCTCCTCCTCCTGGGAACCTACCAGAGGCAGCTGTTGGGCCCGGGGCAGCGACGGCCCGGGTCCCAAGTCAACAAGTGAGTGAATGTCAGAACCAGCTCCAGAGTTCTGCACCAACGTGATCTTTAGGCCTCGTTATGCTGGAGCTGTGCAGAAAGGTTGAACCGTGGGGTCGGGGTAGATCAGCTGATCAGCTGCTCAGTCAAACAAAGCAGGTTGGCCTGATTCTAATTCTGATGAATCATGTTGTCTTAGCAGGGAGGGGCTAGGCTCGGTCAGGATGGGAAGATACGACGGTTCTGCAGTTAATGACATTCTATAATATGTGGTGTTCTCATTAGTATGGATGATGGGTGCCCGTTGAGATGTCAGCAGTCACTTGGAGATGTTGTATGTTCATTGTTCTGTGATTTGGATGTTTGCTCTGTCTTACTGGGTTCCAGTTAGGTGGAGCTGAGAAGGTCAAATCACTGGAGGGGGAAAGGAGTTGGCAGCTTGCTGTGAGGCTGCAGCTTTCTTTTGTTTCAGCTTAAATGTAGTTTTATTGAATTCCTCATTTTTTGCCCTTTGTTTCAGTAAACGTTTAGTTATTAAATCCTCCTGCATATCGACCTGGTTCTGGTTCTGGTTCTGGTTCTGGTTCGGCACGTCTCTTTTGAAGGTTTTCCGGTGCCGAACCACCTCATCTGGTCTTTATGTGTGGCGGCGGCACTTCAGATACGAATTTCAAAGTCATCATTTAAGACATACTGTATCTCTTATTATTGTCAAAGTCAACGCAATAATAACGCATTAACGCAAATTTGTTTTAACACCACTAATTTCTTTAACACATTAACACACTTGATCTTTGGGAGGCTGTAGCAGCTCAGCTTTAAAGTTAAGCTGAAGATACCGGTATCATATGAAACTAGAAAACCCTAAAGAATCCATTGGTACCAATAAATAACGCTCCAAACTTCTGCTAAATGTTGTCGAGGAAAAACTGTGATGTCCATTTTCAAAGGGGTCCCTTGACCTCTGACCTCCAGATGTGTGAATGTAAATGGGTTCTATGGGTACCCACGAGTCTCCCCTTTACAGACATGCCCACTTTATGATCATCACATGCAGTTTGGGGCAAGTCATAGTCAAGTCAGCACACTGACACACTGACAGCTGTTGTTGCCTGTTGGGCTGCAGTTTGCCATGTTATGATTGGAGCATATTGTTTTATGCTAAATGCAGTACCTGTGAGGGTTTCTGGATCAATATCTGTCATTGATTAGTGTTGTTAATTGATTTACAATAATAAATATATATACACATTTACATTTAGCAGCATATTTGTCCACTCCCATGTTGATAAGAGGATTAAATACTGGACTAATCTCCCTTTAAGGTACATTTAGAACAGATACAAAATGTGTGATTAATTTGCGATTCAAATATTTTAATCAATTGACAGCCCTAAAAAAACCTGATAACGTTGACGCATGTTGACCAGATGCTGTTTTCCACCCGTCATGTGAACGTGGAAACATTTGTAGCTTGACTGGAACATTGTCGGTGACCCGAGCCAGCTGATAACCAGCTCTGTAAGAACAGTTATCTCATTTCTGTTTGAAGCCAGACGGGTCAGAGTGAAAGTCACTTTGTGAGACTGACTGCAGGTGTTTTCTAACCAAGGACAGATAGAGTTACAGAGAGGACCTGTAAGAGTAAAAGGAACTCTGTAATTTGATTCGCTGTTTCCTTATAACAGGTTCTGGGTAGTTTTTGTGTTTTCTACGTTTAATTTAATCCGACCTGCACTGACAGGAGGACGTTGCTATGGACATTTAGTCTTTTTGCATCTCAACAGGTTTTACAGCTCCTGTATGTCCGAGAGCTTCATCCAAAGCACAGTGAATATTTAGTGTTGGTGTAGCCTGTGGGAAGCAAAGCTGTTGCCAGACATGAAAATGAAACCCTTCATTCCCCGCTTCTGTTAAATACAGTACACATGGAGCATGTTCTTCACCTCATCGTGTTCCTGTGCTCGTTCTCCTCCAGGTACCTCTCCATGGATGAGTCCATGGAGGCCACCGACGTCCTCAACCCGACTCTGAACTACGGGATCGTGGTGGACTGCGGCAGCAGCGGTTCTCGGGTCTTTGTGTACTACTGGCCCCCCCACAACGGGAACCCTCACACCCTGCTGGACATCAGACAGATGAAGGACCGCGACCGCAAACCAGTCGTCAAGAAGATCAAACCTGGTGAGGAAGAGGAGATCGGTCTGTCACATGGCATCACTCCTTTCTTCTTCTCTTTATGGAACTATCTCGTGTGTTCTGGTTAAAGTAGGAGAGATGTTTAACATCTTGATGTGATTGGTTGCTGTTGTGTCTTGCACACAAACAAAGCTTGTCTCTTGGCTTTCTGAGGATTTAAATCTGTATATTCATGCATGAATGTTTCTACAGTCCTCCGTGGACATCTGGAGTTCCTTTGTGCATTCTTTCCACCAGTGCATTCTGGGAAGGAAATGGATCAAGACTCAGCCAAGACAAAAGCAGCAACTCAGTCGCTCTTTATATATATATATATATATATATATATATTTCATTTCAGTATTCATCATTTAAAATCAAACTTAAACTATAACTATGTGTCATGCAAATGCAGCAGAATGAGTGTTAAAAAGGGCAGAAAAGAATCCCTGTTTTCTAATTGTGTGACTTTACAATGGTGCCTTTGAGATGCAGACAGTGTTGTTGAACATGTTGGTGCCAGCGTGAGGATCATTACTGATCATCGTCTGTCCCCTTTGGCTCACAGCCGATAACAATGAAGGACAGAGTGTGTGAAAGAGATCGAACGGGGCATTCATTGGAACCCGAGAGGAGAAGGGTTGTTTCCTTGTATGGTTAACTTAACATGTTTCATGTGGAGTTGAGAAGATTGTCAATATTAGTATTTGAAGTAATTAGTCCTTCCAGCAGAAAGGAGCAATCTGTAGTTGTATCTCATTCCCAGCAGACAGATCAGATAGACTGGGTTTGTCCAGGAGCAGCAGTTAAAAGCGACGTGGCACTTTGAACCCTGGGAGTGTACCGTCCTTTAATGGAAGAACCTGTTCTCTTACATTGCTTCAGGACTGACCGTGTGACCTGCACAGTTATAATCATAATCAGTCAGATACTTGCAATCATGATAATTGGTTTTGGGAATTGAAGAGTCATTTTATTTCAACCAGCACCCAGCTGATGAATCGGCCTGCTTTCACATCTGACCTGTTTGGTTCGGTTAAAACAAACTCCGGTCTGTTGTCCTGGTTGGTACGGTTCATTCGGGTGTGAAATCTGTCAAACGACTAAACAACCGAACCGAGAGCGCTTGAGGAGGTGGGTCTCTGATGCGGATGGTTCGTGGTGTGAGAGAGAAGGAACCAACCACGGGGTTTAATGAAATCACATATGTGATTTTAGCATGATTTATAAAAAGCTAAATTAATAATAAATCCATCTGCTGATCGTGAAATCTGTCCTGGAAGCCATCTTATTATTGATCATTAAAGTGAGTTTGATTTCCCCTCGTGGGTCCTGATGATCAACCAAACAGTCCAATCAGAGAGTTACCGGTCGGTCTGTAGAGCTTCCTGTTTACTCCTCTTGGTTCGTTGGTAAGAAGTCAGTGTGAACAGGAACTAAATGTACATTCCCCCCCCCCCCCCCCCCCCCCTTGGTGAGGACCAAATGAACCCAACGACCGGCGTGAGAGCAGCTTAATAACCGCTGTTAGAATATGTGTTCTACATGATGAGCTGTGTGTTTACTCTTGTTGTGTTCCTGCTTGTGCTAACAGGCGCATGTGTGTGTGTGTGTGTGTGTGTGTGTGTCTGTCTGTGTGTGTGTGTCTGTGTGTGTGTGTGTGTGTGTGTGTGTGTGTGTGTCTGTCTGTGTGTGTGTGTCTGTGTGTGTGTTTCTGGTGTCTCCCTCAGGTATCTCTACTCTGGCGAACACACCAGCGCTGGCCAGCGACTACCTCCATCCTCTCCTCAGCTTCGCCGCCGCTCACGTCCCCAAGAGCCAACACAAGGAGACGCCGCTCTACATCCTCTGCACCGCTGGCATGAGGCTGCTGCCGGACAGGTACACAGAGGACAGCAGCATCAGTCTGTGGTTACACTTTAAATGAGGGTTATCATGTTCAGGTTTTGTAGATTTAGACGTTCAATAAGGGAACAAAAGACATTAATCGTTGCAGTTAATGGTCCATTAACGTGACGCTCCCCGACCCGGCAGAGAATCACTGCAACGCCTGATCAGGCTGAATGCAGCCTCATACAGAGAGGTGTTTCTGTTACATAACCTGCCCTCAATGATCTAAATGGGTTGGACAAAAGTATAATGTAATACAATTAGACTGCATTAGCTTGAGCTAGGTGTACCTAATGAACTGGTAACTGACTGTATAAAGCAGTATAATTATAGAAACGTATATTCTTCTCTTCTGTATTTAAAGCACGTCTGTTTTTCTGTAATATCCAGTTTGATTTCCCTCGTCTTCATCGGTGCATTTAAAGATTTAAAGCTGGTAGTTTAGTTTTGATCAGAGAAGAAGTGACTCTTTTTGTTCTTGTTGTTTTCTGTGTGTAGCCAGCAGGCGGACATCTTGGAGGACCTGGTCACTGATGTTCCCCTGGAGTTTGACTTCCTGTTTTCCCGCTCCCACGCTGAGGTCATCTCTGGGAAACAAGAAGGTGAGATGTTGACTGCGATGCCGTTAGCTGCTGCTGCTGGTTTGAGTTTATATGAACTGAATTAAGAGAACGTTCACTACGACAGGAACGATCCTCATTTCTAACTGCTTCCTGTCTGTTTGTGTTTGTGTCTCCCCGTCCTGGTTCTGATGACGTGTTCCTGCTGCCTCTCCACCCTGAAGGAGTGTACGCCTGGATCGGCATTAACTTTGTGTTGGGCCGCTTTGATCACGCTGATGAGGGTGAGTGTTGAAGTGTTAAAGGGATAGTTCAGGTGTTTCTCAGTGGGGTTGTATGAGACACTTCTCCATAGTCAGTGTATTACTATAGTAGATGGAGAAACAGACAGGAGTACCAGCACGGGAGCAAAGTGAAGTCCTGCTGTGGACGGGAGCAGAAAAACACATTTTAGACATCTAAAAAAAAATCATTATCAGTTTAAAGAGACTGTTTGTAATTTCTTCCAGGTATAAATCATTGCGGGTCGGTGTCTCTGTTCAGACTCAGACTCCAACACAAACTCCAGTGAAGCACCAAAACCTCTTGGTTGTATCTAGTGAAGCTGTTAAACAGTGTTGGCCGCGGTCGGAGGACGCGGGGGAGACCGTAGCTTTGGTCTCCAGGACCGGAGTCTCTGCTGTACTCTGCTCCTCTGCTCCTCTGCTCCTCTGCCTGCCTTCACTCACACACCGCGCTCCTTCTCTCTCCACCTCTCACGTGCATGCTGCTCACTCCACACTGCAGAAGAGTTAGTTTAGCTCTGAGAATATCTAGTGAATGTTCAGTGGACGTTTGTGCAGAAATAACTGCTGCAGCTCCTCCAGACCAACAGAGGTTTCCCGTGTCTTGTGAAGTGACGGGGCTCCGCAGAGAGAAACGTTGTCATCTCCGACCAAAACTCTGGCGTCTCCCCCGTTCCCTCCGGCCGCGGTCGGGAGGCTGAGGCAGGAAAAGCCAACACTAGGATCAGCATTGATTCATGGAGAGACCTTGGTCTGGTCAGCTAACATTACTGCCAAGCAGCTGAAATATAGAGTGATATTGTGCTTTTAGCTGACGTGTGTCTCCTCACTGTGTTGAGTGATGCTCCTTCATGTCTATGTAGAGCGAGCACAAGCGCCAGCAACAGGACGCTGACTTTAGTTGACTTAACGGCCACAGGTGAAGCTGTTAACAAGACATTTCTGATTCTTACAAACAGTCCCTTTAAGTGTAAACGCTATATTTAGAATATTTTCACGGCTTCTCCTCGCTGTCAGACGGCCCTTTCTGACGGGGAACTGAAATTCTTCAAAGTCACCAGACTCCATTCACAAAGACAGTAATTTTGCCTCTCATAACACAGGAGTAGCTGCTCTACCGCTCCTCCATCGGTTAGTTAGTTTCTGTTATTGTGTGACTTTGGTGTTATAAAGGATTCGTTTGGATTTACCAAAGTCACACAATAATTCCAACAACCTAACTGATCGATGCAGCGGTAGAACAGCGGTAGAACAGCAATTCCCGTATTCTGAGAGGTAAAATTACTGTTTTTGTCAATGGAGTCTGGTGGCTTTGAAGAGAGCATAGATGAGGGCTTCAGTTCCCCGTCAGAAAGGACTGTTAGTACATTACTTTGCTCCCGTTCTGGTATTCCTGTCCTACCTGACCGCCATCTACTGTAGTAATACACTGACTATGGAGAAGAACCTCATACAACCACACTGAGAAACATCCAAACTCTCCCTTTAACGAGACGGATCTGAACTGACACTAACTACTCGTTTACAAAAAGCTGAATATTATATTAACAGCATCATTCCTTCGTGTTTCTCAGAGGACGCCACAGTCGAGGTGACAACGGGGTCTCAGAACCAGCAGCCAATCAGCAGGCGGCGCACGGTGGGCATCATGGATATGGGCGGAGCTTCGCTGCAGATCGCCTACGAGGTGCCCGGCGCCATCACCTTCAGTTCACCACAAGAGGTGAGGAAGAGCAGTGAGACGTCTGTTACTGGAGGAGTTCACTCTAGAACTCAGCTAGAATGTTTCTGTTCATTCTGCATTAGATTGTTTTCTTGGTTAATCATTTGGTCTATAACACATGATTCATTAAAAACGCTCATCTCAGAGTCATAACATATTTTGATTTTGTGCGACAAACTGTCCAAAACAAAACAAATACTCAAGTTTACAGTAATGTGAGACCATAAAAAAGCAGTAAATTCACATTTGAGTGTTTTAAAACCATCAAATATTTTGCATTTTTTGCTTTAAAAAAATGACTAAAATGATTAATCAGCGAAACAAATGCATATTACTGGAATAATTGCTCCAGCTCTGTTATTCCAAATCTTTTTTTATTTTGTATTTTTGCAGACATGGCAAAGATCATCTTATCAAATGTAGAACATAACTCCGTGTCCTTGACATGAAATAGAAACAGAAAAAGGACCACAACCCACCCCGAGGTGGTCACACAAAGGGGAAAGAGAAAAAATAAATAAATAACTAAATAAAACAAAAAAGTTATAAAATAAAAAAATGTAACAAAAGTAAATAAATAGAAAATAAAATGATAAATGAGAGAAAAAATTCTATGAAATCAAATAATGTATTTATCTAAACAAAAAAAAAATGAAATAAAGATGTTGGTAGGAACGGAGTAGTGCAGATCCTTCTCTCCTCTCCATGCTGTATTTATGTGGAGCTCTTGTGTCGGTCGTGTCTGCAGCGATGTCATGTGTCATGTGTTTTCAGGAGGAAGCGGGGAAGAGTGTCCTCGCTGAGTTTAATCTGGGCTGCGATGTGGAGCACACGCAGCACGTCTACAGAGTCTACGTCACCACGTTCCTCGGCTTCGGAGGAAACATGGCGAGGCAGCGCTACGAGGACCAGCTGGTCAACAACACGCTGGCCAAGAACAGGTTCAGACTCACACACTGTGTAGGACTGGTTTAGAGCTGATGCCAGCTGTATTATTAGTGTACAGATGTTTAGATGTTTCCATCAGCACTCTACTGATCCCAACACCTGTCCAAACTGTCAGCTGTGTTTCCTCTGAGAGGACAGCAGCGCCCCTCTGGCTGCTTTCTAACAGTAAACATGTAATCTACCCAGGTGGTACATGATGTAAGATATAGTTGACAAGCCGTTCAGTACTGGCAGTCTGTTGTTTATGGTAATTACAATAATTCATGTGCTAATTAAATCCTATAGAGATGCTGTAGCTGAGTAGATGATTATTTGAATATCTATGTTGATGATTATTGCCTAAAATGAGGCCACAGATTGTAAAATGCTGAACTCTCCATGTTCCCGTCTGTCCAGGTTTCTCACCGCACAGACGGGCCTGAGTGAGGACAAACCGTACCTGGATCCGTGTCTGCCGGTCGGCCTGTCGGACACCGTCGTGAGGGACAACCACACGTTGTACCTGAGGGGTCAGGGCGACTGGAGTCAGTGTCAAGAGGCCGTACGACCCTTCCTGGGCCTCCACAACGGCACCATGTCACCGGGGTGGCGTCTACCAGGTACCGACCTCCAACACCAAGCTGTCACCATAGACGAAGAACACACACAGAGAAACACACATATTGGTATCATCATCAAACTAGAGACCTAGAGCATTCAGAGGATGGATGGATCAAACTAGAGACCTAGAGCATTCAGAGGATGATGGATCAAACTAGAGACCTAGAGCATTCAGAGGATGATGGATCAAACTAGAGACCTAGAGCATTCAGAGGATGATGGATCAAACTAGAGACCTAGAACATTCAGAGGATGGATGGATCAGACTAGAGACCGAGAGCATTCAGAGGATGGATGGATCAAACTAGAGACCTAGAGCATTCAGAGGATGGATGGATCAAACTAGAGACCTAGAGCATTCAGAGGATGATGGATCAAACTAGAGACCTAGAGCATTCAGAGGATGATGGATCAAACTAGAGACCTAGAGCATTCAGAGGATGGATGGATCAAACTAGAGACCTAGAGCATTCAGAGGATGGATGGATCAAACTAGAGATCTAGAGCATTCAGAGGATGATGGATCAAACTAGAGACCTAGAGCATTCAGAGGATGGATGGATCAGACTAGAGACCTAGAGCATTCAGAGGATGGATGGATCAGACTAGAGACCTAGAGCATTCAGAGGATGGATGGATCAAACTAGAGACCTAGAGCATTCAGAGGATGGATGGATCAGACTAGAGACCTAGAGCATTCAGAGGATGGATGGATCAGAACTAGAGACCTAGAGCATTCAGAGGATGGATGGATCAGACTAGAGACCTAGAGCATTCAGAGGATGGATGGATCAAACTAGAGACCTAGAGCATTCAGAGGATGGATGGCTCAAACTAGAGACCTAGAGCATTCAGAAGATGGATGGATTAAACTAGCTTCATTAATGCATTCTTAAATAGTAATTTGAATGAGGATTTGTTAACTCATATTGAAGTCACAGCTGGATTTGATTCTTCACTCAGCAGAATTGCCCTAAAATAAACTTTTAATGCCACATTTTTTTATTTTCAGGCTCCCATCAACTTCAGCAACAGTGAGTTCTAGCGGCTTCTCAGAGTTCTTCTACTGTATGGAGGACGTGCTGAGACTGGGAGGAGGCTACGACAGCCACAAGTACGCCAGAGCTGCTATGGTGGGGTTTCTTCATCAGTAACTTTGGCTGGAGAATATCATTTGACTCTCTGATGTTCATAGAAAGTTGGAGGATTGTTTGTTTTTCTGCAGGACTACTGCTTCACCAAGTGGTCGATACTGAAACAGCGTCTGGACAACAAGCTGTTCTCTCAGCAGGCCGACATCAGCAGACTCAAGTAAGTTCATCTCTCCAACTGTCTCCGTCCAACTGTCTCTGTCCAACTGTCTCCGTCCTCATCCAGACTCTCATGAAGCACAACTTTCCTTTTAGTCTTTTCTGACTCTGTTCAGTCGTGGTGCTCGTTGCCTCTCATGCCAGATACTAGGGCCGTTCCCTTTTGGTCCATTCAGTCGACTGATCTGTCGTTTTGGTCTCAGTCGACTAGGATCTATTAGTCATTTTTCATGCTGATGACTTACACACGCACGCACGCTCGCTCGCATGCACGAACGGAGTCGTCGTTTTCCCCCCGCACACCCGTCACAGATAACACCGCTCCTGAACTGCCTGAAAGGCCTTGATTGAAGTCCCGCCTTTTCTTCCGTAATGTGGTGATGTCACCAAGTTACACATAAGCTAGTTAGAGCTAGGCTTGTCGCGATAGTTACACGGTGGTCGGGAACACGGTGGTCGGGAACACACCGATTACATTACGTACCCCCCACCCCCCCACCGTTGTTCTGCTTTATTTACAGATATAAAACCCATTTAGTTCATTACGGCGTATCAGCACCGTGTTATCAACAGATAGTCGGACGACGGACGCTACAAACTGACAGTGAATGCATCTGCTCTGTATGGAGTCTCAGCTCAGAGCAGCAGGAGTCAGACTTCACACACAGAGAGAGAGAGAGTTGACAGACCGAGAGATGGCGGAGGATTTGGTGTCGAAGCGAAAAGCAAACATGCCTATTTGACAATATTTCAGATTTAATCCAACGCTTTAAGAGAACCATGACGTTAATGAGGTAATGGCCTCGAGGAGGACGGAGCGGTCACAGCCGGTGTGCACGGCGGAGCGGCACCGAGTACACCCAGACACACCCGCCACACCGGCGGTAGAGATCAGAGTCAGAGCGCTACACATGTTGACCGTCATCTTTTCTAGTAAAATGTCCAGAGTAATCGGTAAACACCGGTGTTGTCACACGTTACAGCGAGTTACAGAGGAGATGTAAAGCATGAGATTTAGTCACAAACTCACATTTAAGCAGGCTGCAGATTCTCCACCGTGTGGTGCTGTTCAGTCACTGTCAGACTGAAAGGAGAGTAGCAGCAGCAGTTTCGTCCTGAACATGTAGACGTGTCGATAACATCCTCACCTCGAGGCAAAGGAAGCTTTGAAATAGCTGCTGGTTTTGTGTATTCATGTGATTTCGGTTTGAGCCAGTGCAGAGCCCGTTCACCCATTTCACTTGGCCTCCGGTGTTGCTGTTTGCAGCTTTCTCGAGAACCGCTCATCCAAACAGCTTCACACTGGACACTGTGCTTCTTTAGGTCCACAGCAACACACCCCCCAAGTGTGAAGTCGATCCGATGAACGGTTGTCGAGAAACTCGAAGGACCGACGGGACGAACAGACAGAGCCTCCTTCCCTTTCAGTTAGATACTCGAGCCACCTGTCAATAAAACACAGTTAATAAAGATGCACATCGCTGCGTCACTCAGACCTCCGCTGGATGGGAAATACTCAAATAGAAACTCCGTTTAGCTAAATGCAGTAAAACAGCAAAGATTCTGTAAATGAATTTGTGATTTCTCTCTTTCTAAATGTAAACCAGACTCAACAGTGAGCTCTGGAAGAGACTTGATTTATTAACAATTAACACTTTAGCTTGACAACTGAGCCCGAGTGTTAATCTACCAGAGGAACAGTCAAACAGTTCTACCATGAACAACAGATATGTTTCAGTCAGTTCATAGCTCACATATTCAGCACTAAAGACAGAACTTAGTCAACCTGCATCACTGATTTGAACTTCCCAGGTCCTCGTTGACGCCTAGCAGAGCATACTGTCCCCAGGAGTTCAGCAGAAAATCTACTCTAGTTCTTATTTTAACATCTAACACCACAAACAAACAGCAGCTTTTTAAAAACAACTGCAGCGTGTCCAATCGGCGCCTGCAGGTGTCCAGGGTCTAAAAGACTTGTCCTGCCTGTAGGTGGAGCAGGTTGACTGAAACTGTTAAAGTGCAGCTGTTTTATATTCACTGTCCTTTTACAGACATCTACATAATCAACACATGTTAACCCCCCCCCCCCTTCTCGTTCACCCAGGTATCAGTGCTTCAAGTCGGCCTGGATGTACGAGGTGTTGCACTCCGGCTTCCCGTTTCCCCGCCGACTACCCGAGTCTGAAGACGGCCCAGCTGGTTTATGACAAGGAGGTCCAGTGGACTCTGGGAGCCATCCTGTTTAAAACCCGCTTCCTGCCTCTCAGGTAACTCCATCACTACCACACGCACACGCACACACACACACACACACACACACACACACACACACACACACACACACACACACATCCAAACAGCTGATCCACAGAGTTAAGTCACAAGGAGCAAAACTGTGGAAAGACTCTCTGAAGGGTGAAACACATCACAGGAGGAGCGAACGATGAACTGACTCACTGAGGAGAGCAGGATGAGGAGACACAGGTGAACTAATCAGGGCGGGGGCAGACAATCACTAAGACAGGAAGGTAAAACAAGACATGACACACAGGTTGAGTATATCAAACTAAAACAGGAAACACTTATCAAATCAAACAAGGGATATCACCAGAAAAAAAAACAAAAAACCAAGAAACCAAATCCTCTAGACAGTTTCAGAGCTGATGAGCCGCTAAAACAATAAACACTAGTTGTCCATCTTCTATCACCTCCTCCACCCCTCTCCCTACCCGATGGAGTGGAGGTGGTTCATAAACCCTCCGACAGCTGACCTTACTGACGATGTGCGACGGCGTTCTGTGTTCCTCATGGATTCGCTCCGATGTCAGTTCCGTGTGACTACCGCTACAAACATTTACTGTAAACTGCTCAAACTAAGACAGACAGTTCATTTATTCCACTTTATTGTCATACAAACATCATCAATTTATAGTAAGTAGATTGTATGTTAGGATCAAATCTACCCGTGTCTTGTCTACAAAACAATAGACATGTTCATTTGATTGTAAAGTGTTGTATACTTTATTTATATATATATATTTATATGTAAGGGATAATGTACAGCGAGCGGGTCATTGGTGTTAAAGAATCCCCGACAGAGCGATGCTTCGCGTCTGAAGGGGTTTATTTTCACAAACAATGACCCGCTCGCTGTACATTATCCCGATTATTACACGGCTACTTACTGAAGAAATCAATAATTTGACACAAAAACAGTCCTCCAGAGTCTGACATCAGAACTGTGCCCATAGCAACGGTCTGTTATACCTAGCAACAGACTGCTATACGTAGCAAAGGTCTGTTATAAAAAATAACAGACTGCAGAATGCCGTGATTGACCAATCAGAAACGCTGTGTAATAAATATATATATATATATATATATATACTGTGTGTATATATATATATATATTATATATATATATACAACATATATTTAGAGCTATAACCCCATAATATAATCATAATAATAACCCCCATAAGCGTCTGGAGATAAACTTCTGTTATGATTTGACGCTATATAAAATAAATTGAATTGAATTGAATTGAATAATTGATTATATTTTCAACTGTGGCAATACTGACTTACAGTACAATAATTCAGCTTTGCAATAACACTGCATATATTTATACAGAACAATTAAACTAATATTCTTATTTTACACTATTCATGCATTTTTAATAAATGCATGCATTTATATTATTTGCATAGATCTTATTTTTCAGCATTATTATTATACATGTTTTAAATACATTTCTGCTAATAGACTCAAAATGTACTAACTGTTCCTTTAAGCATCACAGTAAATCTAAATGTGTCTGATTTATGTGACGTACAGAAAGGCCTTCCTGCTCTCGTGTTCATCAGTACGGATCAGCCTGAGTTGGTTATTTGTATGAAACACTGTGTGTGTGTGTGTGTGTGTGTGTGTGTGTGTGTGTGGTGTGTGTGTGTGTGTGTGTGTGTGGTGTGTGTGTGTGTGTGTGTGTGTGTGTGTGTGTGTGTGTGTGTGTGTGTGTGTGTGTGTGTGTGTGTGTGTCGGTGTGTGGTGTGTCGGTGTGTGTGTGTGTGTGTCGGTGTGTCGGTGTCGTCTCCAGGGACCTGCAGCAGGAGACGCTGCGTCAGAGCCCACCCCAGCTGGCTGCGCTCCTCCTTCGTCTACAACCACCACCTGTTCTCTCTGTGCATCCTGGTGGTGGTGCTGGCCATCCTGCTCTACATGATGCGCCTGCGGAGGATCCACCAGCGGGAGCAGCGGCAGGCCGAGGCCCTGAAACCTGCTCTGGGTCGAAGAGGGAGAGGCCCTCCTCCCCTGAGAGAGAGAGAGAGACAGGGATGGAGGTTCCACAACGATGAACTAAAGAACGTGAGTACGAAGGACCGATAAGGAACCTGGCAATGACTCACCGATGAGGAGAAAACATCCCAGCACAGAGACCAGCTGGTCTGCACATCGTCTGATCCAGCAGCTTTAAAACCCACAGCCATCTCAGACTGGAACTGGTTTTTAAAGAATATTTTTGGGGGGCATTTTCTGCTTTCTTTGATAAAGAGAGAGAGAGGAGAGAGACAGAGACAGGAAAGGCTCCAGGCCGGACCTGGATTCAGTGGATCGACTGCTGAGCGAGAAGACGGAGGTCATTTATCACAGGAACACGGAACACTCTGAAGAGCATCGCCTGAAGGCACCGCCAACTGATTCTAATCCACCTTATTCTTATTCACCTTATTATGTGGAAATGATTATGGGTCCAACTTCCGGTGAGGTAGCGGAAAGCAGCAGTGAGCTAGTTAGTCCCATAGAGGCTAAACCGTAGAGGCTAACCCCCCCCTTAACTAACGTTAAATTTACATTCTCTAAAATGTCCTTGTGGAGCTCTGGTACTTGTGTCTCTGTCCTGTACTAACAACCAGACAGAGCTAAATCTGTGGCTTCAGCTACAGCGTGTTGAACATGCAAACTAAAAGGGATATTTCTTGTGACCATCGGAACAGTTTCCATCGCCGACCTACAGACGAGGAACCCAGAAGAATGTGGGCTGAGAAGCCTGAACTAGAAGAGACCACCATTAACCCTTTAAGTTATGTGAGCTCAGTTCATTTAGTGGACTGAAAGCCAACGGAGGAAAACCTGTATCCTACTCTGTGGTTAGGTTATAAAGAGCAGCGGAGAAGAGAAATCAGGTCCTTAAAAGGACGGACAGCAGAGCCAGGAGGACATCAGAGCCAGGAGGACATCAGAGCCAGGAGGACATCAGAACCAGGAGGACATCAGAGCCAGGAGGACATCAGAGCCAGGAGGACATCAGAGCCAGGAGGACATCAGAACCAGGAGGACATCAGAGCCAGGAGGACATCAGAACCAGAGGACATCAGAGCCAGGAGGACATCAGAACCAGGAGGACATCAGAACCAGGAGGACATCAGAGCCTAGGAGGACATCAGAGCCAGGAGGACATCAGAGCCAGGAGGACTCAGAACCAGGAGGACATCAGAGCCAGGAGGACATCAGCTCTGATTTGAGTCAGTAACGTAGCTAAATATTCTAGTGTAGGTTTTCTGAGGCCACGTCTTCAGGTGGTCCTCCATCCCTCCACAAGGCAGAGCTCTGATCACATGATCCTGTCTGAGCTGTAACAGCTGGTGTTCACGACGTTTTTACTAGATTTATTAATACAATCTACGATTAGCGTAGCGTTACCATGGAAAACGCTGGTTCAGTGACACGACGCGCCGGAAAGTTGCGCCCATAATTCACGCAAGGCATCATGGGGGATAAGAATAAGGTGGATATCAACGCTCTGAATTTTAGGATTTAGCACCTTTAACCATTCAGGTTCCCTCCCTCTTTGTTTTACCTGCCAAAGTTTGTATAACATCCTAAACATTATACTGCATCTCCATCTCTAGATCTGTTCCTCACACATGTAATCCCTCCCTTCCACATGCTCATGTGACCTTTGAGTATCTTCATCTGGTGACGGGTAACAGGTTTGAACATGACATTCCCACCTGCCAACAAAGAGAGAGAAGAAAGCTGTCACTTTATTGTCTCACCTTAAACTCGTGAAATGTTCACAGCCCCAAACGTGATTTAAAAACTGCACTTCAGTGTGAGGTGATGTCAGCGTGATGTCACCGTGTGACTGCAGCTCCTCTGCCATCAGATAGAGTTTTCATCGACACCTCCGTCGTAAACGTCCCCACGGGATGATTCCTCGAAAGCAATCCTGCGGGCCGATGATGTCATCCTGCAGAGCTCAGCGCCTCAGATGGTGCTTTTGATACTTGAATGTTGTCCTGCCGGGACGTCTCCAGCGCTCCAGCTCCCGTGTTTATCAGAGGACAGACGGAGCCAGGAGAGACGTTCTATCTAGGCTGCAGTGAGTGGAGAGGTCTGCTCAGTGTTTGGATGAAGGCGCTGAGAGCAGACGGAGGCCCCGGAGGCTTTAAACAGACGGAATGCAATAAGTCCACGAAAGGGTGTCTTATACTGGTGCATGCTGGGACGTGGCAGACAAGATCTCAGTATTGTTCAACATCTAATGTGGTTTTCAAAATCACCAGACTTAAAGCCATCTTTGAGGAGAAAAGCCTGACCTTGGAAAACAAGAAGGTCTATTAAGTGTTTCCTGTATGTCCCAGCCGATTAGACTGTCATCAGCTCATTAAACAGGCGTCATCAACAGCGATGCACCGATACAGCTTTATATCAGACCGAGTACAAGTACCTACATTTGGGATACTCGCTGATTCCGAGTACCGAGCTCGCTGCGCCCTCTCTCCCCACCGGGGAGGGACGGGGTTTCCCTGCTCCCCGGTGCGACTGTCGACCGGGCCGGACTGTCCTCAGTGCGCCTCGACCGCGTCGTGCCCCCAGGTAACGACCCCGACGTAAAAGGCGCCAGGGGTCTGCGGCGATGTCGGCAAACCCACCCGACCCGTCTTGAAACACGGACCAAGGAGTCTAACGCACGCACGAGTCAGAGGGCGCAAGCCGGCAGAGGTGGGATCCCGGCCCAGCGGGGTGGGGCGCACCACCGGCCCGTTTCGCCCGCACCGTCGGGGAGGTGGAGCGTGAGCGCGTGCAATAGGACCCGAAAGATGCTGACGAGAGGTTAACGTCACGCTGCCGGTAAAGTGGTATCGGAGCCGTTTTGCGAGTACATGAGCACAGTATCGGACCCGATACCCGGTACTGTATCGCTGCAATCCCTAGTTGTCAGTCACTATAAGCAGATGTGGGTCGATAGGGGCCTACTAAACCCACTAGTAGGTTTTATCATCTATTCACATGGTAGATCACCGAAAGAAGGTACAAAAGAACACGACAGTGACCTCTTGACCTCTTGACACAAAACACGTCTTTCACCCTGGAGACCGGAGTTTGCATCCCGTCTTAAACCAACAATGTGTAGTTGTCTTTGTGTTCGTAGTCAAGATTAGATAAGATATACTTTATTGTTCCCACAGGGAAATGTGTCTTGGGCTCCAGGCCACTGGCGTCACACAACACTTATTTTAAGCCTAAACCTACAGAAGTCTTTTTGTTTGTGTTTAAAACGTGCCGTTTCGTTCAGTTTGACATGTTAGGACGTGTTGCTTTTTAGTTTCACTTGACTCTTACATCGTCGTAGGTGTATTAGGCCCCTACTGACCCACATGTCTGGTGCGTATAGCGACTGATAACGCCTGTTTAATGGCCTGGTAACAGTGGAATCGGCGGTATTTCATAGCTGTAAATGAAGCCACTGTTTAGTTTTTAGTGAGCATGTTATTATGTGCTGACAGACTGTGCAACAAACCATGACGATGCAAATACGTGTCTGAGAAGCACCTGGTGAAACGATCCCACAGTGGGGAGTTATGATTTGTAATTCATTTCTTGTGTGGCTGTTTTGAAAGCTGTAATGTGATTCCACTTGTTCTAAATATGTTCTATACACACTTCCTTTCTTTTCTATCCGTCCTGACGCAGATGAGTCGTGACTCGCCCTCGTCAAACTGTCAGCGTGTCTGTAACCTTCGTCTCCTCGTCTGTACTTCCTGCTCCGGTAACAGGAGGTCACAGCAGCCGGCGGTCTGAACTGTAAACGCTGTTTCTCTCTCATATCGTTACACTGTGAGGTAACTGTGGACCTCTTCCTGATCCTCATCCTCATGCGGTTTCCAGTATTTCATGTGTGGACTCATGACCCGGGACCAGTGGTTGTGTCTTTCCAGAGCTGGGCATTGTGCAATGTTAAACAGTAATTCACTGAATGAGACACTTGACTCTGATGTTTGTAATTAAGGTACCTTTTAACATCAATGTGAATAGAAATGATTCCAATCCAATAAATGATCCTTTTGTAATTAAACCAGTCTTGTCTTGTGTTTGTGCGCTCTGTGCCGGGAGCATTTACAACCCTCAGCACCGTCTTAGAGGTAAACAACCTTTATGACCCCAATTAAGGGACGTCACCACATCACATTTTCACTACACGAGTATCGATACACTAAAGGGTCGGAGAGGAAAAACTGTCGTGCATTTCCGAAGGGGTCCATTTACCTCTGACCTCCAGATCAGTGAATGTAAATGGGTTCTGTGGGTACCCACGCGTCTCCCCTGAAAAAAAGTCTAAGAATGTCTGAAAATGTCAGAAAAAAGTCTGAAAAATATAAAAAAAAGTTCTGAAAAAAAAGTTTAAAAAAAAATATCAGAAAAAAGACTGAAAAATATTCTAAAAAATATTTTGAAAAAAAGTCAAAAATATGTCTGAAAATTAACAAAAAAAGGCAAAAAAAAGTCTGAAAAATATAAAAAGTCTGAAAGAAAGTAAAAACAATGTCCAAAAAAAAAGTCTGAAAAAAAAGTCTAAAATATGTCGGAAAATGTCTGAAAAATATTTTTAAAAATGTCTGAAATTGTCCAAAAAAAGTTAAAAAAATATTTTAAAAAAAAATCTGAAAAAAGTGAAAAATATTTTAAAAAGTCTGAAAAGAGTTAAAAAAAAAGCCCTTGACCTCTGACCTCCAGATCAGTGAACGTAAATGGGTTCTATGGGTACCCACGAGTCTCCCCTTTACAGACATGCCCACTTTATGATAATCACATGCAGTTTGGGGGCAAGTCATAGTCAAGTCAGCACACTGACACACTGACAGCTGTTGTTGTCTGTTGGGCTGCAGTTTGCCATGTTATGATTGGAGCATATTGTTTTATGATAAATGCAGTACCTGTGAGGGTTTCTGATCAATATCTGACATTGATTTGTGTTGTTCATTGATTTATAATAATAAATATATACATAGATTTGAATGGATCGACAGCTCTAATGGGAATGTAATATTGTAGAACAGGGTTGCATTGCTGACACGGCTCGACACGCAGGAGATTCCAGGTTGTTGCACCGACAGTGCAACAACCTGGGAGGAAGTGTAACAGCTGCTCCTCTGTAAAACAACACTGAGGGCTGAAGGAGGAGCTGAAGGAGGAGCTGATCGGCAGTTGGCACTGAAACTGGTCTGAGTCGGATCCTGAACCGTTACCAGGCCTGTTAAACTATCACCAGTTGAACTGCCAAAGCTTCCTGAAGGAGTCCTCGCTGTCGTTACTTTCATTCCTTCTGGGGGAAGTTATGTAAAAACCTAAATAAGTGATGCAGTGACTCTGTGTGAGCTGCTGGTGGAGCTGTGCAGCATTTATCAACATCTGCTGATCCCTCAGTGGAGGAGATCCTGCAGGATGCAAGAAACACCTTGAATTCATCCCACAGTCACCTCCCTGTTAACTAACAGCTGACCCTGAAACACGCTGTCAGACAACGGCTTCACAGGCTCACAACTAGAGAGAGACTTTCTGTCTCAGACTCCGTTCTGTTTCAGTCTGTAATATTCATACAAACATCTACTGTTGCACATTTACTACCGCAAATTATTATTTATTAAAGAACAAAGCATTGTAACTTGCACCCTTTGCTATTGTATATAGTATGTTATTGCACCCTTTGCTATTGTATATAGTATGTTATTGGACACTTGATAATGTATATAGTGGGTTATTCTATGTTTATAGTTTAACTGTGTTCATGCTAGTTGTAGTAGTCGTGTATATTTATAGTGTATTCTAATATTCTTTATGTTTTGTATTCTATGGATATATCAATCTACCTACCTATCTATCTATATAATAAATTTCATAATAAGTTTTTCTGAACCGACACATTAAAGGAACACAGCCCCGTTTTTATTTTAAAAATATACTTTTAATACAACAGCTGCATATAAATATTAAAATATACATTATACAGGTGTACAGTACACTCACACAAAACCAAAACAAAAAAATATTAGGCTTCTATTTGTACGGCACTTCTTGTATTTTTTTTTATTATTTTTGTTTTTTTTACTATTATTCTTAAAGGTTACTTACTGACGAAGGAGTTGTACATAGAGATGATGTGTTAATGTGTTAACAGGTCCGAAGTATTACTGTAGTATTACCGTAGTACTGTGGTTACTGTGGTTACGGAAAGACGGACAGAAGAGGGAAGAAGAAGAAGAAGAAGAAGGGTTGCTGTACATTATATGACATGGCGTTGTGGAATGTTTTGCTAGTCTCTCCTCCCATCATGCAACATGTTCTCAGATGGATTAAAGGACCAGCAGGGATGGGGTTAATTCAGTCTTTTATTCTCTCCGCAGGAAGAAAACCCAAAAGGATGGTTTCATTTCTAACGAGACATCGTGTTTTAGTCTGTCCTCTCACATCCACGTCGGGCCTCCGATCCGACAGAAACAACTGACTCGGTTTTGGTTAAAGCCACGAAGGTGCGTCTCCGCCGCCTCTCATGTGTCATCATTACATCTGAGATAGACGGAGCCCAGCATCTGGTTCACATCGAACGGCTGAGATCTCAAACAGCCCAACAGCTCTGTAAACCTTTTACCTCCCGCTGTTCACCCAGGAGACCGCTGGCAGCAGTGTACAACACGCTGCTGCATGGAAAGATTACATTCTTTAACGCATTAACGTGCACTTTTAGGTTGTATAGAGCTCAGTGTTAAAGCTAGAGTGAAGATACTGGTATCATAGTAAACTACAGAACCTGATGAATCCATCGGTACCAACCAGGTCAGACTAGCTGGTCATGAAGGAGGATAAATAACGCTGCAAACTAACACTAAATGTTGGAGAGGAAAAACTGTCATGTCCATTTTCAAAGGTGTCCCTTGACCTCTGACCTCCAGATGTGTGAATGTAAATGGGTTCTATGAGTACCCACGAGTCTCCCCTTTACAGACATGCCCACTTTATGATCATCACATGCAGTTTGGGGCAAGTCATAGTCAAGTCAGCACACTGACACACTGACAGCTGTTGTTGTCTGTTGGGCTGCAGTTTGACATGTCATGATTGGAGCATATTGTTTTATGCTAAATGCAGTACCTGTGAGGGTTTCTGGATCAATATCTGTCATTGATCTGTGTTGTTCATTGATTTACAATAATAAATATATACATACAGCAGCATATTCGTCCACTCCCATGTTGATAAGAGGATTAAATACTTGAATATCTCCCTTTAAGGTTCATTTAGAACAGATATATAATGTGTGATTAATTTGCGATTAATTGTGATCAGCTATGGACCATCATGCGATTAATCACAAATAAATATTCAATCGATTAATAAATTATATTTATTTAACTACAATAACAAAAAAAGCTATTTTGGCTCAATTAAGTTGTTACCAAAAAAAAATAAGATCCTATTATTTATCTGCTCGGCGAGTCCGTCCAAGACTCCTCACTTCATTTATGTTGACGAAACTGACAAGTTAAATTCATTAAAGAAAGTTGTGCGATTAATGGCGATTAACTCTTTGAATGGATCGACGGCCTGATCTCTGAACGTAGGTTGTACTTTAATTAGATAGAACATTACCAACTTTGTTTTAAGATTTCACAAAAAATAGATGTTTGGAAGTTGTGAATCGAAGAAGATAAGAATCTTACATGAATCGATTTATCTGAAAGATTCTTATGATTAAAAACTGTTCATTTATATTCATTTATATTCAAACACTCCCCAGAAAGGAGAAGCTAATTAATAACTCTTCTGTCTATTTATCCAAAAATCAAATGCAGATCTTTTTGCCGATAATATTGTTGCTTACTTGTAGAATGCATGAATGATATTTGAAAATGATTAGGGTTGTTTTTTCCTCGTATATTAATGCTATTATTAGATATAGAAATCTCTTGTATAAAGTTTTGCTGCTGCTGATTAAGGTCTTTAAATGATCTCGTGGGTTTTTGAAAGATGGCCACAGATTTGTATGTTTCATTAAAACAGATGCTGAGCTCGTGACTGGGATGTAATGATGACGAGACAAGAGAGGCTGAAACTGGAGCTTCAGCCAGCTTCCAAACACCTCAGCTTCACTACATGTGGACCAGCAGGTCGAGACCGACTCCGGCCTCCGTCGAGGAGGTCTCCAGGTCAGAGACAAAGGAGACGGGGGGCGTGAAGATGCAGCGATTCCTCCTCCTCCTCTTCCTCCTCTTCCTCCTCTGTGGATGTCAGAGCGTGACAGGAGGTTGGGGCGGGGGGGATTAAGAGGTTTGGGATAAACTGTTCCGAGGCCTCGGCTAAGTGCTGTTTCCCCCGGTCCCTCCTCGGCCTGGAGGCCGGTCGCCTTTGAAACTGGAGACGCCCCGAGTGTCTCCGACAATGTGAGCGTCGGGGCAGAGTGGGGACGGGCAGCCGGAGGTCAGCGGCGTCCCACCAGTGTAGGCTTACTGATGGGTCTATTCAGCACGCCGCTACACAACGCCTCCAAAAAAACACACGGCGCTCCACACATGAAAAGGTGGCGAGGGAGGGAGGCCGACAGCTTCTCCCGGTCCTCGTCTCTCCAAACGCCACTTTGACTCAACTCTTCCACTATCTGGAGATCTCAACCCGAGCAGACCAGCTCCTAAACGTCTCTTTGAAAGACAGGAAGCTGTTCAACGTCAAACCTTTCCAGCCAGTTCAACTAACAATCAATGGATCTATTAAACGTTTAGTCGATTAACTGTCAGAAAATAGTGAAACATGTTAATCAGAGAGGTTCAAATGAAGCTGGAAGCAGCTCATGTTGCTTTTATAAATGTCTCAACGATTAATCGATTAACAATTCATCCAGATGTGTTGTTGTTGACTGACTGACCCCCAGATGTCTGGTGGATGTGGAGGCACCACGACTCTGTCACGGTCCAGATGTTCACTGGAAGCGTTTCAGAAGCGTCTGTTCTTCAGCAGACACGTTTCCAGAATAGTTTAGAGTCGAGTTGACATGTTTTTGTGTTTTAAAAAGTGAAACCAGTCGCAGCTCGTCTGTGATCGAGGCGCTAACGGAGACTTTGCGGCGCTGCTCGTCTCGGTGCGTTTTCTTTAATAGCAAGCTTTCCTCCTGCTTCACAAGCTTTGGAGAAGTAGTGAAATAAATAAAACAGTCAGTAACAAATGGAAGTGCTTCATTAAAGGAATAGTTTGACAACAATTTGGGAGATTTTCACTTTCTTGCATTCGATGAGAAGATTGAAGCCGGTTAGCTCAGCGGAGAATAAAGACCCTCTAAAGCTCACTAATAACACGGCCGGGTGCACTGACCTCCTGGAGTCTTGTCATCACTGTGAGGTTGCCAGGCAACCAGCGGCGACTCGATGAAGTCAATGCGCCCGGACAAGAAAAAAGTCCTGCACATAATAACGTGTCGTCACTGATGATCGGAGCATATTGTTTGATGCTAAATGCAGGACCTGTGAGGGTTTCTGTGTTGTTCATTGATTTACAATAATAAATATATACATACATTTGCATAAAGCAGCAGATTTGACTATTAAATACTTGACAAATTTCCCTTTAAAGTACATTTTGAACAGATAAAAAATGTGCAACTAATTTGCGATTACTTACGATTAACTACGGACAATCGTGCGATTAATCGCAATTAAATATTTGAATATTTTGATTGGACTGGCAGCCTTTATAAGCGTATTAATTAGTGAGCTTCGGAGGTGCCTTCAGACGGAGCCAGGCTAGCTGTTTCCCTCCGTTTCCAGTCTTTATGCTAAGCTAAGCTAACCGAGCGCTGGCTGTAGCTGCAGATTTACTGCTCAGACGTGAGAGACGCGTCTTTTTGTGAGTGAATTTCATTGGTGGACTCCGGCTACAAGGGCAGCCGTAACCATAGAAATAGAATAAGAGTAGAAGGGAGTGGGCGGGATGGTCAGAGCGGCGGACATTTTTATGCTTCATTCATGAACTACGTCACAGCGGAGGAAAGCAGAAGGTTATCGTCAGATGAGTGACGACCTTGTTCGGCTTATTTTCTGTAATTAGAGTAGAATGAAAGCGTGGCGGAGCTTCATAATTCCACCGCGCTTTAATGCTTCACTGGTTACAGAGAATGAGCCGAACAGCGAGCCGGGTCTAACGGCCTCTCCGCCTCGCTTCCCGCCGCTCCGGAGAAGGTCAAGCTACCTAAAGCTAACTAGCCAGCCATCGGTGTCCGGGTCGCACCACCGGCCCGTCTCGCCCGCACCGCCGGGGAGGTGGAGTGTGAAGACCCGAAAGACGGTGACGAGAGGTTAACGTCACGCTGGCATAAAGTGGTATCGGTGCCGTTGTATCGGAGCCGTTTTGTGAGTACACAGTATCAGACCCGATACCCGATACTGGTATCAGTATCGGTGCATCCCTAGTTGTCACTATAACAAATAACAATTTCTATGTCTGTTCTACTCTTATTCTATTTCTACGGGGAACATTGGGGGTGATTCAATAATTCAACTTCTTGTTTCAGCACGACGTCGGCGACATGTAGAAGACAGGAGGTCCTCTAAATCAGGGTAGTTCTCCACAGAGGATGAGTCACAGCCAGCGTCGATGCATTAAAAACACATTTCTTCATTAGCAGCCTGACTGTAACACGAGACGTCTCAGCCAATGTCTTCTGGCTTCCCCCCCAACAGCTGATCCACCTTTCACTATGAGGACACAAAAACTCCCCAAAACGTTCTCTTTCTCAGAAGAAGCCAGCGAGCTCATCAGAGACCGTTTCAGGACCGTGTCCTTTTCTCCGTCTCCGGCAGACGGTGACACCCAGCCAGGAAGTAACTCGGATAACAATCGTCCACTTTATGCAAAGTCATCGTCCGTATCAGGTCAGACTCGGCTAAAGTCTGTGAGCTGAGAGCATCAGTGATCTGGTCCCGACCGTCCTGACCGGTCCTGCTTCCAGGCCCCGTCCACACACACAATCACAAGCTTTCTGGGAAAGTGAGTCAGGAATGTGAGCAGAGAGACGAGCGGCCGCTCCCTCTTAAAGCTTTACAGTTAAAGGGATCCTCCGTGATACGACGGAGGAATAATGCTACAGTATCCATCTCAGCCCTTAACGGAGCTCACTAGCTGCGTAGAAACCCGCCGTCTTGTCTCGTTTGGATTCACCGTGTTACAACAGTTTCCTCTTCAGCTCAGTTTTTGGCATATAGACGAACGTACACAGCAGATGGTGTATCTGTGTCACGTAACGCCGCTCTGGAGGAAGGACAACATCAGGACAAACATTCAAAGTGGAATAAACCCAGAAGACCTCGTCGTCCTGCTCCGACGTGACGGACGGAGACTTTACAGATGTGTACAGTTGTTTTCTGCTGTTTGTTTGTTTGTTGGTGTGAAGGAAGCTGAGAGCCCTGACGCTGTGACTCCGCTGGGCAGCGGCGCCGGCTTCCAGAGACCTTCGAGAGAAAGTGGAAGGAGGGAGGAAGCACTTCTCAGAGGACCCCGTTCAGACCTGGTGTTAACACGCGTCCTCAGTGATCCCATCACTAGTGGACAGTGTGAACGCACTCGAGACGCATTCAGATCAGAGCTTTCAGACCACATTCAGAGGTGGCCACATGTGACCTCATTCTTTAGCAGTGTGTAGTGAATGTGTCCTGGACCACATTAAGGACCGCCTACTCATCTGACGTCCCGCTGGGTGAATAAACGCGAGTGTTTGTCGGTACAACTGTATTTTATTTAAATATATCTTGTCTATAGGCTACATATCTACAGACTATCAGACTGGGACCAGGAAGGTCATTATTATCATCCTGTCAGAGATGTGTCGCTGTTTCTGTTCCGCTGCTTTGCGCAGAAACTGACACCCGACCGCCCGCTGTCCGCCGCGGCTCTCTGGAGTGCTGTACCGGCGCTGTACCGGCGCTGTACCCCTACAGGCTGTTTCCTGGCAAAAGCAGCGGTACCAGCAGCGCGGAGGTCCCCGGGGACCGCCGGTACAATAACCTTTTATTTTGATGTTAATAAAATAAACCTGAATTAAGGAATGTGTAGGATATTACTACTGACGTTCCTGTAGTATCACGTCACAGCGTCTGCTGTATCAGCCGTGTGTTTACTACGTGTTTATCTGCATATAGAGCGGGGGGGGAAGTGAGATCAGATCAAGTGTTGTTTTGCTTTTTTTTTTACAGAAATAAACCCATTTAGTTCATTACGGCGTATCAGCGGCGTGTTATCAACAGATAGTCGGACGACGGACGCTACAAACTGACAGTGAATGCATCTGCTCCGTACAGAGTCTCAGTTCAGAGCAGCAGGAGTCAGACTTCACACACAGAGAGAGAGAGAGAGAGTTAACAGACCGAGAGATGGCGGAGGAAACGCACCCAGCCCAACGCTATAAGAGAACCATGACGTTGCTGAGGTAATCACCGCGAGGAGAACGGGGCGGTCACAGCTGGTGTGCGCGGCGCAGCGGCTGTGACCGCCCCGGCGGGAAAGATCAGAGTCAGCGTGCTACACATGCTGACGTCATCTTTTCCTGTAAAATGTCCGGTGTTACCGATCACACCGGTGTTGTCACACGTTTATTAACCGGTGGGAAAATGTCCTCACCGTCGCATCCCTAATGGTGGAGACGTTTTCTAATGCCAGGTGTGAACAGACGTACTTAAAGCCGTCCACTTGATGGGATCACTCAGGACGCATGTTGGTACCAGGTGTGAACGGGACCCGAGTCCTTTAAGAGTTTTTCTGGATCATGATGAAACCCGAGCAGGTTTCTGTGGTGATGTTTGAGAAGTGACATCAGAGCATCAGACTGTCTGTCTTTGGCATCAGAGCTTAAAAAGCTCCGTTCGCCGGCGGCAGACCTCCGCGTGAACCCGTCCCAGCTGAGCGAGATGGAATCCTGTTTACAGGACAGCTACAGTCACGCCACCGCGAGCAACGGTTCCCAGAACTGAAACAGAAAACAAGACTCTGAACTCTTTTAGTCCAGCAGCTTTCAAAATGACCACGAGCGAGACCTCGAGGAGGGGAAGAGTTTAAGGTTCACTGCTCCTCCTCCTGGTTGAGACAGGAAATGGAGTTTCCATAGGCGGCGGGGGGGGATGGAGGGGGGGACGGCGTGTTATAGAGCAGCAGCTTTGGAACGCAGCCCAGCCGGGAGCTCGTCAAGGTTGAAAAACAAAGAGGCACAGCCACTCCTCTACTTGTATTTCCCAGAGTTGATGTTCACAGGAAGCGGGTCCAGCTGCTGGTTCCATGAAGACACGGTTTCATCTGAGAGGAAAACATTTTGGTTGACTTTTTTCTTTTTGGCTGATCGGACCCGACACAGGCCGGCAGTTTCTTTTCTTCTTCTTCTAAAGTAAAGTCAAGTGAGGCCAAGCTGGGAGCAGTAGTCATGGGTTATGTTGTAATAGGGTTTAAGATCCGGCATAATAACACAGGTCCCGGTGGCTTTAAGCTCCAGGCACTTCAGAAAGGCGTCATTATGCAAACAAACTGCCTATTACAACAGGACGAGCTCGCAGGCCAAAACCCAGTCAGCAGTTACTGCCCGACGCCTTCGCTCACAGTGTGCATTGCTTGTTTATTTCTCATCATACAGTAGCACCATACCGGAACAGACTGAGACCGGTCGGTCACGACGTGCCTCTCAATCCATATCTGTCTTCAGACGAAAGGTGCCGAGAGTTTTCTCTTTTAGGAGGATCTGAAGCCTCTTGGAAGGTGCTTAGTTGCTCTCACCACAGTGCAATTCAAAGGGTCCTTGACCTGGTTTTTTTTATGTCCAACAACATTTAGAGACCGTGGACAGGTTGGTCTACAGCTTCAGCAAAGACCACAGAAGAAAGGCAGATTTCAAAAGACTGACACCCACCAGGTGGGGCCGTGGCGTCGCCACGTAACAACAAAACCAGAATAAAACAAAAAATCATTATTTGCTTTCTAGATCTACAAGTGTTTTCTCATTGCAATTCAGGAAGGTGCGCTACATAATCCGGTCAGGGGGGTTGAGGAGAGGGCTCGGGGAAGGCATTGAGGAACACTTCCCTTTTTGTGGGTCAAAATAAAAACCACTGCAGAGAAGCTGACGGAGCACCGGGCTGCAGAGAAGCTGACGGAGCACCGGGCTGCAGAGAAGCTGACGGAAGCACCGGGCTGCAGAGAAGCTGACGGAGCACCGGGCTGCAGAGAAGCTGACGGAGCACCGGGCTGCAGAGCTACGAGGCTGCAGCGCTACGAGGCTGCAGAGCTACGAGGCTGACTCAATAGTAAACCGTCTCTCAGGTCCGTGATCGTAGTAGTGCATTTAGGTGAAGGGAATCAAACGGATGCATGCGGGGTAAACATGACAACATCTCCTCTCTCGTTCCAAAACTAAAGGACGTGTTGATGGTTGGCAGCATCTGAAGCAGAGAGAGGTTCTGGTGTCGGAGTGGTTCAGCAGTATCTTTGGTCAGTTTTGGATTAAGGTGCAGTTTCTCTCTTTCGTTTTGAACATTTTGATGAGTTAAAGAGGGGAGGAGAGAGGAGGAGGGTTATTAAAGCTCCGAGGACTGTTTCCTGTTAACAGCTGCTCCGTCACTCCTTACTGACATTTCAGATCCGAATGGTATGCAGCCCTTCTATTCTACAGGAGCCCGGCCAAGGACAAAAAAACTCAAACTAAAACAAAATACCCGCTTCTTTGTCTTGCAGGCCTGCGCTCCTCCCACTTCCTTATTTTAGCACTTCCTCTGTCCTCAAATGCCCCCTCGCCCTCGCCTCACTACCGGCCCCCTGCCGACAACTACGACCATCTACAAAACAGTGCAATGTCTATTCATAGGCACACTGGGATACAAATACAGCACACAGAGAGGGAGAGAGGAACACTACACACTCATACAGTATGTATACACACACACACACACACACACACACACACACACAGACAGACACAGAAAACAGAGACGTCAGCAGCAGCAGCAGCAGCTCTGGCCTGGAGGTGGAGGTGGAGGTGGAGCCTGCAGAGACGGAGCGGTGAAGACGGCTGCTGTTCGGAGCGCCAACAGGAGACGACCAGGAGCAGGGTGGCAATTTACTCCCATCTTGTTTAGGCTACTCCTTCCTCCTCCTCCTCTTCCTCCTCCTCCTCCTCCTCCTCCTCTTCCTCCTACTCCTTCCTCCTCCTCATCCTTCCTCCTCCACCTCTCTGCTCTTACTTGAATGTGGTGAGAGTGGAGGCGAAGCTCGGTCAGGTCAGGTTGCTTGCTTGGTTGGTGATGCTGGGAGGAGGAGGAGGATGGAAGGAGGAGGATGCTGGGTGAGTTTAACCCGCCTCCTTGTCACCTCCCTGCGGCGGCTCTTTGCGCTGGTTCTGACCGCCGGCGCTGGCCGCCAAAATCCTCTGCACAAAGTCTTTGGTCCGCCCAGCGACTAAAGGACCTGCAGATGGAGTCATGGAGATAAATTAGACGGTGTGATGGAGAGAAAAGGACAAATCAGAAATGGATCCGTAGATAACAGATGAGATGTGTCAGAATATTTCATATTTTATAAAAACATTAAAACCCATATTGTTGTAGTGATTGTGATGCTGCTGTCGTTGTCGTATTATCTGAGTCCCCTTTTTCACTCTTTTTACAACGGCATATTAGAGCCATTGAAAAAAAAAATACGGAGCCGAGGAGGGGGGGTAATATTCAGAGAAAAAAATCGTAAATTTACAAGAAAAAAAATTAAATATTTTCATAAATTTTAAAGTCACAAATCTGCGAGAAAAAAGTCGTAAATGTACGAGAAAAAAACTTGAATATTTTCTGAGATTTTAAATTCATAAATTTGAGAGAAAAAAACTCACAAATTCACGAGAAACAACGTGTATATTTTCTGAGATTGAAGTCACAAATTTACAGAAATATAGTTGGGATAATAGGTCGGATCGACCTCATCACACCACAGACGCCGCCTCTCGCCGTGTATTATGTCTGCAGTGGACGACTAAATCAAATTGTACTTCGCAATCGGATTCATCAAAAAGGAAATGCTGGTGATTTTAGCCCAGAATCACCAATCATCATCATCATTATCTTCAGCACCCAGACTTTGAAGAGAAATTGTCGTGAACTGGGTCTATTCAGAAGAAAACATCAAAACTGATTTAAGTTTGTTTTATTGTAAATTTGTGAGTTTTTTTCTCGTACATTTACAACTCAAATCTTGGCATTCTGCGTGTCATGAAAACGCATTTTAGCCTTTTCGCGTCTCATTTGTACATAGGGCTGCACAAATAATAGAATATTAAATGTGATCACGATTTTTGCTTCCCACGGTTTTAAGCAGTCTCATATCGGATTTTTTTGCATGCAGTCACATGATTGTTTTACATCGGCACACAGCGGCACAGTCAGCAACGTCACACACATACGCACACACACACAACTCATGATGAAAATGTTGTCGGTAAAGAAGACCTAAAGCCGCAATTTGTCACAACGGCAAGTCCAGAATAAGCTATGGGGGACTAACCTTAAAACATTTGGAACAACTTACTTAATCAAACATAAATAAATAAGCACAGTGACCGGCTCGTCTGCCGACAGCGCAGAGCTAAATGGAGGTTCCATCGAGTTACGTTATAGTGCTTTCAAGCGCTACTCAGTAAAAATGAGTAATACGCAATGGCTAAATTAAACTATTCTGAGTTTTTTCTTGGAATATTACCCCTGTTAAAGCAGAAATGAATAAATGGACTGCACACATTTAAAAATAAAGAGTTCAGTCACAATATTAATAATATCACAATATTATCTTTTGTGATACTGTATTGAGTCTCAAAAACTCTATAGATTGTTAATAAATAGTTTATTTGCAAAGATGAACTCAGTTAATACTTTATTTAATTTGCAAAGCGATGCTTCCTCTCAGTGTTTGTGTCTCTAAGAGTAGAGCTCTGATGTTAGATGTTACAATAACAGTGATAAATACAAATGCAGATCCAACTCTTCTGATTGCATGAAAAAAGTAAACTTTTTTTCCTCAGATTTTATGCATATGCAATAAATCGCCTCGCTTACAGCATCGAAATATATCAGAATATATTGAATCGTATCCCCCGTATCATATCGTATCACCAGATTCGTACCGATACGCAGCCCTAATATTTAAATTTACTACCTAAACCTGTTGCAAAACTTCTATTTTCACTGTTAGATCAAATAATAATGAAGCACACAGTTTGGTATTGGAGAACATGAAGCTGCACGCTGATTGTTCTACCGGGTATACATTCATGATTAAAGCTATCGGTTAAAACGGTTAAAAGAAAGATGAGAACAACTCGTCACTTGAAGGAGAACAGCTGGTCCAGCTTAAGAGAGTCTGAGCCGGCGTTACAGACTCAGTTGTCTGTTGTGCTCATACACTGCAGCTGGAGCACCGCTGCATGCAACGCACAGATCTCGTCGGTTAATAATCGGTTAACGAGGGTCGGTTATCAGTTAAGAACATTTTTCAAAATCAGCATCTCTATTCATGATTAAGGGGATATTTGTATATTTATCACATAACAGGACAACATGTATTAAGGAGTCGTGTGTTTCTCACCGCTGGACTCTCGGAGGATGTCCTCCAGGCGCTGGGTCATCCCTCGCTCGTCCGTGTCCTCCTCCTCGCTGCTCTCCACCCGCAGTCGGATCACCTCCTTGATCCTCAGCAGAGCTCCCAGCAGGTTCTCTGAGCCGCCAAACAAACAAAAACACAAACAATCATTTTCATCTCAAAACACTGAATCAGCCCAGCGGGACGGAAAACGGAGGAAGCAGAGAGACACCTGCGATGACGTCACCGACTGACACGCTCTGAATGCTCCAGGTCTCTAGTCTGATCCATCCATCCTCTGAATGCTCTAGGTCTCTAGTCTGATCCATCCATCCTCTGAATGCTCTAGGTCTCTAGTCTGATCCATCCATCCTCTGAATGCTCTAGGTCTCTAGTCTGATCCATCCATCCTCTGAATGCTCTAGGTCTCTAGTCTGATCCATCCATCCTCTGAATGCTCTAGGTCTCTAGTCTGATCCATCCATCCTCTGAATGCTCTAGGTCTCTAGTCTGATCCATCCATCCTCTGAATGCTCTAGGTCTCTAGTTTGTGGCTGTAAAGTTTCATGAGGCTGTGATTATCCTAGAGGTCCCCACAAGGTCATTCTAAACAAGAAGGTCAATGAAATGTCTCCTATGGGGACTAACATCATCACACATGAATACAATTATACTGCATGCATAAAGCTGTATGGTTTTTGTCCCAAACTGCATGTGATTATCATACAGTGGGCATGTCTGTAAAGGGGGAGACTCGTGGGTACCCATAGAACCCATTTACATTCACACATCTGGAGGTCAGAGGTCAAGGGACCCCTTTGAAAATGGACATGACAGTTTTTCCTCTCCAACATTTAGCCCAACTTTGGAGCGTTATTTAACCTCCTTCATGACCAGCTATTCTGACCTGGTTTAATGGATTCTTTAGGTTTTCTAGTTTCATATGATGTCTGCGTTCTTCACTCTCAGCCTCTCAGAGGATTAAAAGAGCATGAAGGAAAGTAGAAGGAAAGGAAAGTGAAACTAAGAGTAGTGAAAGTGACCCCCTTCTGTGCGGTCATGTGACCTGATGGCGCCATGAACCCCCTCCTGTCAGCGTCGTATGGACTCCGCTTTTGTCCCACGCTCGTCTCAGCGGGGAGAGAGAGAGAGTGTGTGTGTGTGTGTGTGTGTGTGTGTGTGTGGGCGACGGACCACAGTGGGTCTGACCATCACACACACACACACACACACACTGTAACTGGCACGGCGCCTCCTTGTTTGAAGTTTCCTGTTGAATCTGAGGCTGAAGCCTGCAGAGCATGTTTTGTTTAGATGCAAATTACAGTGATGGAGAGAGAAAGGAGAGAAGAGAGAGTCACAGGAGGGAGAGGAGGGAGAGGAGAGGAGAGGAGAGGAGAGGAGAGGAGAAAAGAGGAGAGGAGAGGAGAGGAGAGGAGTAGGAGAGGAGAGGAGAAAAGAGGAGAGGAGAGGAGAGGAAGGAGGGGAGAGGAGAGGAGAGGAGAGGAGAGGAGAGGAGAGGAGAGGAAAGGAGAGGAGAGGAGAGGAGAGGAGAGGAGAGGAGAGGAGAGGAGAGGAGAGGAGAGGAGAGGAGAAAAGAGGAGAGGAGAGGAGAGGAGAGGAGAGGAAGGAGAGGAGAGGAGAGGAGAGTAGAGGAGAGGAGAGGAGAAAAGAGGAGAGGAGAGGAGAGGAGAGGAGAGGAGAAGAAAGAGAGGAGAGGAGAGGAGAGGAGAGGAGAGGAGAGGAAAGAGAGAGAGAACAGAAGAGAGGAGAGGAGAGGAGAGGAGAGGAGATGAGAGGAGAGGAGAGGAGAGTAGTAGAGTGGAGAGGAGGGGAGACGAGAGGAGAGGAGGGTAGAGGAGAGGAGAGGAGGGTAGAGGACAGGAGAGGAGAGGAAGGAGAGGAAGGAGGGGAGAGGAGAGGAGAGGAGAGGAGAGGAAGGAGAGGAGAGGAGAAGAGAGGAGGGAGAGGAGAGGAGAGGAGAGGAGAGGAAAGGAGAGGAGAGGAGAGGAGTAGAGTGGAGAGGAGAGGAGACGAGAGGAGAGGAGGGTAGAGGAGAGGAGAGGAGGGGAGAGGAGTAGAGAGGAGAGGAGAGGAGACGAGAGGAGAGGAGGGTAGAGGAGAGGAGAGGAGACGAGAGGAGAGGAGGGTAGAGGAGAGGAGAGGAGGGTAGAGGAGAGGAGAGGAGAGGAGGGAGAGAAGGGGGAGAGGAAGAGATGATGTGTGAGGTTGAGTCCTCTGTGTGTTTTGGCTTCCTGCCAGGAGCCACAAACTGAATTAAAGACTGAAGCTATGAAACAGCGACCGGATCAGGAACGACTGGAATGTTAGAAAATGGGAGGGAAAAAAAAAAAGGGACAAAGGAAGTTGGATGCTGGCCGGGGGATGAATTCAGGAGGAGGAGGAGGAAGAGGAGGAGGAGGAAGAGGAGGAGGAGGAGGAGGAGGAGGAGGAGGAGAGAGGAGGAGGAGGAAGGCTGAGTGTTGATTATCTATCATCGTTCTGCAGTAACATGGTTTCAGGTCTTCAGAGTGGCCTTGAGGAGAGTTAATTCACTTATAGCCCTTATTGTAATACCAGAGAGGCTGATGAGCTCAGGCTCTGGGAGTATTCAGGATGTCAAAGATATTATTTAATTGCATGATTGTCCGTTTGGTAATCGCAAATTAATCGCACATTTTTCACCTGTTCAAAATGTACGATTAGTCCAGTATTTAATCCTCTTATCAACATGGGAGTGGACTAATATGCTGCTTTATGTAAATGTATGTATATATTTATTATTGTAAATCAATGAACAACACAAATCAATAACAGATATTGATCCAGAAACCCTCACAGGTACTGCATTTAACATAAAACAATATGCTCTAATCAGAACATGGCAAACTGCAGCCCAACAGACAACAACAGCTGTCAGTGTGTCAGTGTGCTGACTTGACTATGACTTGCCCCAAACTGCATGTGATGATCATAAAGTGGGCATGTCTGTAAAGGGGAGACTCGTGGGTACCCATAGAACCCATTTAGATTCACACATCTGGAGGTCAGAGGTCAAGGGACCCCTTT